>NC_057417.1:38583423-38794823 GCF_019320065.1 Cervus canadensis
CAGTTCAGGGGGGCCCAGGATGGAAGGCAGACAAGGCAGGACAGCCCCCATTCATGAGCGTGTGGAACCACCTCCCTCCGCCCCAGAAGCTGCCCGGGTCACCCTGGGCCTGAGCGGGGCCCTGAGACTAATAGCTGAGGGGCCGCATGCAGCACGCGCTATGCTGATAAAGTCAGTTCCCACAGGCACGGGGAGGCATCCAGGTTGGTCATGAGCAGCTGAGTGTCAGGATGGGGACTGGCAGGGAGCCGGCTTTTCACCTGAGGGGTGGTTTCCAAGTCATCAGGGGTGGAGGCTGAGTGACCCCTGAGCAAATGCATCCAAGGTGGAGACCTGAGTCTGGAGCCAGGTGTGGCTTTGTGTGGATGCAGGGATGAGGACACCACTGCCGGGGTCTGGGAGCAACAACACTCCAGGATCAATAAGCACACCCCATGCCCAGATCTGGGTCCAATTCCTCCTGCAGGAAAGGGAGCGGGCTCCTCAGAGATTGATGCTGGAATGGATTCTGGGCCTGGGCAGGAAATACATGAGATGAGCCTGGAGCCCGAGGCTCTGTCCCAGCCCAGAGGGACCCAGGGAGACGAGATGATTAGATGTCACGTGAGGCCTGGATGGGGGTCCAGGGCAGAAGGAGAACACTAGGGGGAAAGTAAGGAAATGTGAATAAAGAAAGTCATGGTGAGCTATCTGTACAAGTCAGTTTTGTTTCTGGAGGCATCAAACTAGACACACCTATACAGGAGACTAGTGTAATAAATTTGAGTTTCCACACAGTGGAAAAGCACGTGGCTGTAACGAAGCGTGAGCAGCAGAGCCCACGGCCGTGCTGTGTACACGGCGCGGCATCTGTAATCTGCTGCTCCTGTCTGCGATGGGAACGAGATAGTACTCCTGCCTGTTGGCAAAAACAGAACTTTAAAACCTCAGCCACACAAAGAGCAGATTGTTACACTGTGCTCCTGAAACTCAGATAACGTATGTGTCAATTATATCTCCACCAAAAAATGTAAAAACTTGCCCTGTCTTCTGAGCCCAGCCCGTTTCCTGGGTCTCGCATTCCTGAAGTGAGAGCCGCTGGGCCCAGGTTCCCGGCCCAAGGGGAAGGGCTCACCTGCCCTCCCCAGCAGGGCCACTGAGACTGCGTCCTTCCCCGCAGAGAGGCCAAGGTGCACTGCAGCTGCAAGAGCCTGGCCGAGCTGGTCCCAGGCGTGGGGGGCCTGACCTCGCTCAGATGCAATGCCAGCGGCAGCAAGATCAGCCTCCTCCTCAGCAAGGTGGGTCCCTGCGTGTGCTGCCCTGCCTGCCCTACCCTCCCGCGGCCCCGGTGCCCCCTCCACCCCCTGGGGCTCCCTCCGCCTTGCCACCTTCCTTCACTTCACTCCCTGTGTCATCAGAAGCAGTGGTTCTTGCAGAGACCCTCACCTCTTCCTTTCTGCCTCTTTTCATCATCAGACTGAGGTCTCTGGGCAGCAGGGGTGACCTGGAGCCTCTTGCTTTGAGAGTGGGTGTGAAGGAGCTAGGTGGCAGGGGCGTTGGTTCTAGAGGAACTGGTGCCTTCCCGCCGTCAGTGTCTGTTCATGAGCTCCTCTGTCATTCACTCATTCACACACTCATTCGTTCACTCACCAACTCATTCACTCATTCAACTGATTCATTCACTCTCTGGTTCAATCATTCATTCCAGAGTGGGTTGTTCGCTGCCGTGTGTGTACCACGCACTTTGCTGGGTACTGTAAACACAAACTGATGTGTTAAATGGGGGACTCGACCCCACCCCTGTGGATGAGCAGACGCAAGTAAATTTTTACAACCCTGGTGAGAGCTGGGAGGAGAGAAGCAGGGCTGAAGGGCAGCCGTGGGCCCAGCCACTTGGGCAATCAGCTGAAATTAGAGAATAGTAAACCCGCAGCCATTACAGTGGGATGAACATAAGCTGACGTTGGAATTCCGCAGTCTGGAGAGTCACTTGCTGGGACCTCAGGCACCTCTCCCGAGCACGTGGGACGTCAGTGGGTGGGTACACTGAGCTCCAGCTCTCGTTTCCTAGGCCGACAACAGCCCTGACTCCAGAATCTGCTTCTACGACGTGGATATGGACACAGTAACCATCCTCGACCTCAAGACGGGACAGATAGATCAAAGAGAGACATTGTCCATTAATGGGCAGGAGACAAAGAAGTAAGACTGTGGTTTGGGAGGACTTTGTTGAAAAAAGATGTTGAAAATGATGCTCAGTTACTTGTTGGCTTGGAGGCAGTTTGTTGCTAAGTTTTCTTCATACTTGGAAGAGCTTAGTGATCATGAGCAGTGAGGACCAGAGGTGAAACAGAAGCCCGCTCCCCTGGGCCGTTGTGGGGATTTGAGTCTAATCTGTTTCCTTGGTTCTGAGGTTCTGGAGTCATGGGCCAGGAACTTGAGCTTCTGAAAGGGCTGCGACTCAAGTGCCCACAGGCGGCCCCAGGTTTCGGGATGCAGAAACCCATCAGCGTCCCTGCCGGTCTTTCTTCAGGGCCTCAATGTATCACGCGTGCAGGTCTCTTTCTCTTTCAGGAGCCAGGCCCTGGAGGATGAGAGGCTGACAGACCTCGTGCCCATGAACCACTTCTGGGATCAGAGTGAGCCGCGGCTGTTCGTGTGCGAAGCCGTGCGGGAGGTGCCCAGCGCCCCACCGCAGCCCGCGGACAGGAGCATGCCGGCCGAGGCCAGTGTGGGCCCCTTGCTCCTTGCGCAGTCGCCTGTGTGTTTGGACGGGCGGGCAGTGCATGCTCTTCTTCCCAACGTGGTCCCTGGGGAAGTGGTAGGGAACGGATTCTGGGGAGCCAGTCTCCACCCCCAGGACGTCAGGGGACACCTCTCCCCTGTGGGTTGACATCGAGAGCTGGCCCCACCCTCTGTCATGCACCGTTTTCTCTCAGGGATTGGAGTCACCCTTGATCTGAGTGTGTCCTGTGGGGTCCAGTTATGAAGGTCCCCTCAGTCATTCCCCAATCAGCGGGCCCCCAGCCTTGGTCACCACCCTCCCCTCTCTGCAGGGCCTCCCTCCCCAACACCTCATCCCCTCATTGGGCCCAGACTCCACCACTTTCCACTGTCCTGTTTTGCAAGACACCCAGTGGCCCCAGAAAACGCCTTCTGACCCTCGTGCATGCACCTCTCTGGACCCACCCTGTTCCACAGGGGTCCTCGGAAGGAAAAGTGGGGTTATATGAGAACCAGCCTGTCGGCCGCTCTATTCTCTGTGTTTTATGTAAACTTCCTGGCAATGCCAGTGGGGTCAGACAAGAACCAGGAAAGTTGCTGTCGAACTGAAGACAGGACGTGTCCCTCCCCAGGCAGACGTGCTGGTCCTGTCCTTCTTCGTCTCGGAAGAGCATGGCTTCCTGTTGCAGGACAGCTTCCCCCGGCCCCCCGCCTTCCAGACGCTCCTGGGGATCCAGGTGCCCCACTACTACTTCACGAGAAAGGTGGGCTCTGTGGGCGCGGCTGTGTCCTTGGGCCCTCCTCCTCCCCGGGGGCTCTCGTTACACAAGCAAACCGTGTGCCCCGAGCTGTCCCCTGAGATCCCAGCAGATCCAAGGTCGCCATCCGTGTGGGGAAGGTCAAGGGCGGGCAGGTGGGCAGCAGCTCCATTGACGGGTATCCCTCCTGGCTCCCCCAAAAGCAGTGGGCCCTTCCATCTTCCTGTCTTCTTTTTAAAAAAATCTAGCTGTTTTTTTAGAAGTTCCTATTCCTATATTCGCTCAGTCGTGTCTGACTCTTTTCTCCAGTCCAGAATACTGGGTAGCCGTTCCCTTCTCCAGGAGATCTTCTCCACCCAGGATTGGACCCAGGTCTCCCGCATTGCAGGCGGAGTGTTTACCAGCTGAGCCACAGGGAAGCTCACTGCCTTCGTAGCTCAGTCTGTAAACAATCTGCCTGCAATGTGGGAGACCTGGGTTCAATCCTGGGTGGGGAAGATCCCCTGGAGAAGGGAATGGCTACCCACTCCAATATTCTTGCCTGGAGAATTCCATGCACAGAGGAGCCTCACAGGCTGCAGTCCATGGGGTCGCAAGAGTTGGACATGACTTATCGACTGAACTACCATTCCTGTATTCACTGTAGGAAATTCAGGAACTGCAAATAAGGAAATAAAGATTAGAGATGGTGCAAATCTCCGTGGTTGCAACCCGCAGAGGTGCCGCTGGGGACAGCTAGGGAGAGGTTCTGTCTGTAGCCTGCATGTGTGCGTCACATACACCATCCCTTCCTGCAGGGGATCAACCCAGGGATCAAACCCAGTTCTCCAGCGTCGCAGGCAGACTCTTTACCAGTTGAGCCAGCAGGGATGCCCTGTTACATACTCGTGTGTGTTTAAATTTCTGATCAAACGGGGTCATTGTCGGCACTCACCCCAACCATTTTGGATGAGTTATTTGCCATCCCTGGGGCGTGGTCTCTGCATCCCCACGGTCCCACCCGGACCTGAAATCAGCATCCTTGGCCCTGAGGTCAGTGCTGATCAGGGCTGGGCGCGTCTGTGACGGGCGGCAGAGCTTCCAGCCCAGCTGGAACGCTGGCTGAGCCACCTGGTCTCAGCCAGGCGCCCACAGCCCCTGCACCGAGGGGCCTGTGCAGGCCGCAGCCCGTTGCTCTGCCTTGGGCCTTGGGCCTTGGGCCTGGGGTGCCACCTGAGCTGCCCCCCTCCCCCAGCTCTGTGCTTCCTCCCGCTTCACTTCTCCACTTGTGTTTTCACTGTCCTGTCAGCAGAACTGAAGTGTGCGGCTTTTTCTTGGATTTTTTTTCTTTTTTTGGTGTTAGTGTAAGGTGACTTAAAATCAGGCCAGCATGAGCTCTGCGTTTTCCGTGTGAGCAGGTGTCCTGCTTGTAGTCAGAGGCGGGAGTGACCACAGGTCTTCCACCCGCAGTGGTGCTGGCATGGTTTTAACACCTCGTGCACAGGCTCACGGTCGGACATGGCAGGAAGAGCCCTTTCTAGGGAGTTTACAGACGGCTGAGGGGTGGGGGTTTCACGTGTTCATGGCTGTGGAGCCGCTGACGTCACTGCCTCAGCCGCAGGTCCCTGCGTGCCGATGCCTGCATCGCCTGCAGTCTGAAGCTGGAGCCCCGTGCTCTGGTCCCTTCGAGGGCCTGCAGACGTGTGATGCTTTTGCCAAGAGCGTTGGTGAATGTGGGGTCTGTGCAGAGGGTCCCCCAGGGAGAGGCCCAGGGCGCGCACTGGCTTCATGGGGACCCACAGATAAACAGCGCTGTTTGTCATCCAGCCAGGAGAAGCTAATCTGGAGGACCAGCTGGACTCCAGATCCCAGTGCATCCCCCAGGCAGTGGGCAGGAGGCCCCTGCGGGACTTTGTGGGGCTGGAGGACTGCGACAAGCCCACGCGGGACGCCATGCTCAACTTCAGCTTTTTCCTGGCCATCGGAGATATGGATGAGGCCTTCAGGTCCATCAAGCTCATCAAGAGGTGAGGGGCTGCTCGCGCAGGGCGGGGCTGGGGGGTCGGTCACCGTCACTGAGTCTTCTTGGCGTGTGTGGTGTCTCACGGGTTCAAGGAGATGCTGTGGAAACCGGGACGTGAATGGCATCCGGCTGGCCTCATGGTGTTCAGAGCCTCGGGGGCTGAGATTCAGTTGTTTGGATTTATTTTCATGTCTGGACACTTCCTAGTCGAAAATTCTGCAGTCACTAAATATTTATGGCACTTGTCTCTCTGGGGATAATTGCACCACCCAAAAAAGGTTTTGATAGTAAACCCTCAAAATGGCAGACAAAATGCAATTAAAATCGCTCCAAGAGAAGTTATCCATCAAGGGCTGTGTATAAGTGACTTTCTGTTCGTGGGAGAGCTTTTCAAGAGCATCTGACAGTTTAATCACACAGGGTAGAAAAACGTTGAGGGATGGAAGTCAGGTGGAAGGGGAGGACGGGAGTTAAGCGCCCTCCCTCCTGTCTGCAGAGACGGGTCTGTAACCGGGTCGGACCCTGGCCATTGTGGCCTAGAGCAGAGGGGCTTTTCCCCACGCCCACCGGATGGGCAAGAGGCCCTTGGTCGGGGAGTACAGAGTGGCTGGCGGCACTTGCCGTTTGATAGAAGCTCCACCAGAGACCATATGTGACCAATGGGCCCCTGCAGTGTGTGTTGTCGTGTGCGGAATGCTGCTGAGGCCGGACCCTGAGCTGCTGGGGAGGAGGGCGGCCCTGCGTGGCCCCCAAGTGTACCCCCACCCCAAGCTGTGTTGACGTACTCTGTCAGGCTAGACGTGCTTTGAGGCTGTCCTCCCCTGCTTTGGGTTTACCTAAAGCAACAGCGTGACCCAATCCCTCACTCTGACTAAAGAGATTCCTGGGGCAGCAGGGCCTTTGAGCCCCAGGCTGGTCACCTCTCGTTGGGAAGGGTGCAGCAGCCAAGCTAAACGTTTCTTCGTCTTCTTAGAGGGCGGCCCGTGGGGAGGCAGCAGAGGACTTAGCACAGGTGCCTCCCCGCCCCCACCTGGCTTCCTGGGCTGCAAGATGCCAGCAGCGCTTCCCACCGCCAGGGGGCGCGGCCCCCACGGGCCTCACAGATGTGGGCGGGCAGCCGCTGGCCTGAGGGTGCTGGCTGGTGTGAACCTCTGAGCTGCTGGTGCTCAGCGTGGGGAGTCGGGGCTCCAGCCCAACTGCCGGGTCCGGGGCTGTTGGCACCAGGCTGGGGCTGGGACGGAGGTCTGAAGCCACCAGTGGCGGGGTCCCGGTTGGGTGCGGTGAAGACTCTTCTAGGGGAAAAAGCAAGCCAACCTCTGAATTGTTTGAAGCCAATAGGCATTTCTCTCTTACTTGCCAACTGTGAACATGCTGTCATGCAGCTGCAGCTCAGGGTCCATAGGGACGGGGACTTGTGAGTGGAGGCATGAGTGACCCCCAGCCACGCTGCCCAGGACCTTCTCTGACGGTCAGCCTACAAAACTACAGGACTGGCCCGATTCCTCACCACGTGGCAGTATCGTGGGTAAAACACAAGCTTTAAGCCATGGTGAGAGATTGGCATTTTATTTTAACTTAGAAGGATAATCAGGAGTAAATGGACCTCACTTACACAATGCTGTCGTAAAGCCGTGACCGTCTGACTGTGAATTCTGAGTCCCTGGAGGAAGCTCCGTGCAGTTCACAAACTCTCCCCGTGTTCTGTTTTATCAGAGTGGTTACGACCCAGGATGCCCCTCTCAGCAGATGCTGAATAAATTAACGCGGTCTGGGGCAGAGCGCGAGGCCATGCAGGAGCGTGACGTGGGCCGAGGGGGAGGGCGCAGATGCCATGTGGTCAAGCCCCGTGTCCGTGGATAACGTGGTCAATGCGTGTGGTGTGTGTGCTCAAGTGGGGAGCAGCACCCCAATTCCCAGACGGTCCCTGGGTGGAGGGGGGTCACCCTCAGCACGGTGACTCAACATAGTCGTTGTCCAGCCCACGGCGAAAGCGCGCAGTCAGGGAGCGGCTGATGACGATCACGCGGGGGGCCGTGCAGTCCTCCCGCCGGTGCAGGACGTTCCAGATGAGCATGGCGGCAGCCAGGGTGGCCAGTAGGCAGGCGCCGATGTTCAGGTAGCACGACCAGGACAGGCTGGTGTAGGGCCCGATGCGGTAGAACGTCACCAGCCCGATGACCAGGACGAAACCTGTGAACGAAGCCCGGGGTGAGGCAGCTGCTGGAGGGCCCCGCTCCCTACCCCGCTCCCCACCCGTCCTCCTCCAGCCGACCCTGTTCTGTGGGCCAGGAGCCCAGCCCCACCCCGCGCCCCGCCTCGGGGTTGGCTGCGTTCGACGGGGCCTGTGGGTCTGGTGGGGCATCTGTCTTGGCCAGGCACAGTCTTGGGGTTCAGGTGGTTCCTGAGACCTGGCAGGTATCTGGCCTCTGCCACCCCCCACCCGCTGCAGAGGGGACGCCGACACCTGCTTCCTCACCCCGAAAGGCCCAGCAGTGACTCCGCGTGAGGTCCGCCAGGCCTGTAAATGCCTAATTCATTCAAAGTGAAGGGAAACACATGTGTTTTCTACTTTATACCTCGGACCAGCTCAGATTGGTGTGTGACTTAGTTGTATTCCTGTCCTTAAGAGTTTACTTATTCCTAGCATACCGGGCAGGCGGGGGGCCAGGAGCCGGGCCCTGGGTGTCTCCTCTGCCGTCTGAGCAGCTGTAGCTGGTCCTAGAGCATCCCCGCCCTGTCCCGTCCCCTCGTCCCCCTCATCCCTGTCTCTCTTCCAATGATGCCGGGCCCAGCAGGGTGGGTGTCCAGGACTGTGCACAGTACCCTGTGTGGCCTCCCCGCCCTCAGTCAGCCGTTCGTGTCGGCCCGTCATCACTGAGAGACGTGGTTCTGTCTCTCAGGGGCCCCACAGGCCTATCTTTTGGTTCCTACAATAAGAAGACTGGGATTTTACACCCAGGATCTGTGGGCTAAGCCAGCAGGCACTGGCGCTTGAGAGAGTTCAGGTCTGGGTCTGGGCTGGAAGCCCTGGTGACTAGGATGGGGGCAGAGGCAGTGGTCCTGCTGCTCAGGAAGCTGTCTGGAGCCCGCCCCTCCTCCCAGCCCTGGGTCATCAGCCCCCCCGCCGGGCAGCCCCGGCACCCCCTCTGCTGTGCCAACAGGGCTGAGTCTGTTTTTAAGGAACCGAACGTGCCTGATTAGGACAAAGGCCCTCGGGGACCTGGAGTGTCCAGATGGGACTCCCTGCCCCTCCCAGACCGTCTTGGGCCCTGCCCTGGGCCCTGGCCAGGCCGAGCCCACCGAGTCCCTTCGCCCGTCCTCCACCATGACATCCGCACTCTGCTCCTGCCAGTCCCCCCTCTCCGCCTGCTTTCCTCAGTAAACCAGGCCACGCATGACCCAGCGTGGCCTCGGGGCAGAGGGTTGTTGCAGTGATGCCCGCGCCCAGTTCTAATAGCCACATCCTGACTGGGTGCCGGGCGCAGGCTGGGGTTTCCTCAAAGCACAAACGTTATGGTCTCGCTTCTCTGCACCTTCCAGAGAGTCTGACTCATACGTCTGTCCTGCCTCGGTCGTGTGCTCGGCAGCAGTGACGCTGACCAAGCCCTGTGCTCATTCTCCACGGCACTTGGTGAATCTTGTTACACCCGAAGCTTCTCCATGCCTCCTCCTGTTAAAAGTAACGGATTCTGTTTGTCATGCACACTGGCACTTCTGTACCCACGAGGACAAACGGCCTGCACCCGCTGTCTTGGGTGGCCAGCTTTGCGTTCGTGATGGGAGGGGTTCGGGCCTGTGTTCTGTGAAATAAAAGCAGAAGCATTCTGCGTCCCCTCGATGTCATGGTGTCTGGGCACTTGTTGAGCCTTCTTTCAGCAGGACTCAGAGCACGGGGGATGGGGCAGGGGGGCGAGTCAGCACGCCAGCCATGTCGGGGGGAGGGGGAGCGGGGCGGGGGACAGCATGAGCACCGGGTGCGGCCGGGGGTGCTCCCCCAGCGCGGTGGCTGCAGCACGCCAGCCCCCTCCCTCCACTGTGCTCAGAGCCCATTGCCCCATCCTAGGGACGCTTCATCTGGCTTATACGTGTCACACAGGGATCCATTGGCGGTGTCCCTCCCCGGGGGCGGGCGAAAGCACTGGGCGTCCCCACGGCCTCCGGGGCCGCTGGCGGTCTGACGTGGGTGGCTTTGCGTCACTGATGGACAGAGGACCTTGAATTCATAAGTGGAGGCCTGTGAGCCGTGAGACCCCAACCTGGATAGGCCCTGGCAGAGACCAGGGCAGGGCATGCTGATGGGGCGTACACGTGGCCCGGGGACCCAAGACCCCCTCCCAGGACACGCCTGAATAAGACTCTGCTTGTCACAGGTCGCAGGAAACACAACTGTGACCCAAGTCAGCAGCGTCTGGAACGCGGTCATCAGACACAGCGCTGGGGTGCGGGCCGCAGGCGCCCAGCGCCAGTGCTCGGTTCAGACGGGCTCAGCTGACGGGCAGCAACCACCGACGGGCCGGGGCAGTGAACACAGGCTTCCCGGTGTCACGCGTGCGTTGTCAGCGCCACATGCGTGTCTCCTGAGCCCTCTCTATGTAAGGTTCACAGGAGGGCATTTAGAAGGTTCTGGAAGTGCAGCTGACCTTTCCTGCTTCCACTAACGGGTGCTTCCTGGAGCGCGTCACGGCTCTGGGGACGTGACTCCCCACGGCTGCACGGTGGCCCTGCGAGGCCATAGAGGACACGTGTCATCCCCGCTCGCGCCTCCCGGCCTCGGGGCCTGAGCAGGCCTCGCGCCCCCCTCGCCGCGCACACTGCCCTCCCCCATTTTCCTGGTGCTGCGTCCTGTGTCCACCTGCCGGGGGCAGGCTGCCTCCGGTCCTCCTGTCCTGGCCCCTCAGTGCACAGCTGGGCATCACCACCCCTTGATCCAGGCCCCCCTCCCAAGGTGCGACGCCCACCACGTGGGCATTTAGGACAAAGGGCTGGGCCTCTGATACCGGGACCCTGGGAGCCTCCAGTGCTGAGAGCGCGCTGATGAGCACGTCCTCTGTTTTGGAGGGAAACAGGACAGGCAGTTACTCTGTTGAGATTTTACTCCGTTTATCACTTCCTCTGCAAGTATACTGAAGGTGTTCTTATGTTAGCAGATGAAAGCAGCGTGAACTGACGCGTGAACAGACAGCTCTGCACACACAGCTGTGAGTGGCAGGGGCCAGGCGAGCACAGCCTCTTGGAGGGATGTTTGTCAGTGACCAGAGCAGGCTGAGCCCTGCCTCTTTAGCGCTTTGTCTTGGGCAGAGTTCTCTGCCACCCTCAGTGAGTTGTGCGGGTGGGTTTCCAGCAGGACCGCGCTCATCCTCGTCCGCCCTCGGCCAGCAGAGGCGGTGTGGCTGAGCAGACTTGGTCGCCACGGGGCCCACGATGCGCCACGTGTGGGCAGTGGAAAGCCACGGGGACACTTAGAGGTGGCAGCTACTGCGCTGGCCACATGCACATCCTCCTGAAAGCAAACTGGCCGTTTACTTTGATGAGGTTCTGAAGCCAGGCCGTCGTCTCTCTCAGCCCCGGTTGAGGGCCTCTTGCTCCTGAGCATCTCCAGAGCCTTTTCCATGATGTCAGTGAAGCGATCCTAAGGGGAGAGGTGCAGTAGACCCACGTGGAGTTGATTCCGTCCTCACAAGCTTATGTTCCAAAGCAAACAGCCCCTTCCTGTGGGCCGGCGGCCGGGCAGCGTGGCTCAGACGCCCTCTCCTCTCTTCCTTCCTGCCGGCTTCCTCGGGCTCTGCCGGCTGTCACAAGCCGTCCTCCGGAGTGGCCGTCCAGCCTGCTCGGGGGCGCGAATGGAAACCGTGGGGCTGAGTCCTGAGCTCACACAGCGCCTGCCACAGGTCTAGGGCAGCACCAGCCGGGGCCCTGATGTGGGGCCCTGAGGCTCAGCCGCGGGTGGGCTTCCAGCGCCATGAGCAGCAGAGGGTGTGGACAAGTGCCGCCCCCTCCCACCCCTGGCAACCAGGGGGAGTCCGGGAAAGGACACGGCCACGGGAGCAGCAGGGGCAGGAGACAGGAAAGTGAGCCGCTGGCCCAAGCCAGGCGCTTGACTGGACAGCACAGAAAGGGGCCGTCGGCGCGAGCAGGTCTCCTCCGGCTCAGAGGCCAGGACAGCCACCACGCGTCACCCAGCTGAGCTTTGGGGACAGTAAAGTCAGCCTCCACCTCGGGTGTGGGGCAAGCGGCCCCTTAGCATGTCGCTAAGTTTTTCAACAAAAAAATCTCAGGATTTGCAGAAGTGGAGAGGAGGCCAGCAGACATGAAGCCCACACGGTCTACGTAAATGCTGCTCTCCACCCCTGCGGGGTCTGAGGGGCTGGTGTCCGAGGAGGGGCCGGCCGAGCGGCATTGGCAGACGGCTGCCATGTGGTGCCTGCTCCCCCCTGCCCCGTGCAGGGCGCTTTCATGGGGTGTTCAGCTCACGTGTGGGGTGGACTAAGGGACGGCAAGGAGTTTTTTCAACTTTAGGGTAAATGAAAATCACACTTGGAAGATTCTGCAAAGAAATTGCCTGAGTGCAGTAGAGCTTACTAGGTGAAATCGCTGACGGTCGCTCTGTCTCCCGCGGTCCTCCCTGGCATTTGAGACAGGGTCTCTTGGACTTGCAGCCCTGACTGAGGGGGGGCGGGGGCTGCCCTTTGACACAGCTGGGCCGGGCATCCCGTGCCCCGGGGACCAGTGCCCAGAGCAGCTGTGGGATCACCGAGAAAGCCGCAGGCTGCCCTCCTGCCTCCTCCCACTGGGGTGTTGCTCTCTGGCTGGTCCTCGTGCTCCCACCTCCCAGGGAGCCTTGCTCCCCCCTTCCACGAGCACCTTCTCTCCCCCGCCCACCCTCTGGCCCCACAGTGGGGACTCAAGGTTCCCTTGCATAACAGGTACCAGCAGGCATTTCCCCCTCCTGGGACAGGATATCCTGGCGCCCTTCAGTCTCTCCCTGACTGTTTAAAACAGACCAGAGCACAGGAAAAAACCTAACTCTAAAATTAGCCGCGTGATAGAAGAAAGGCCCAGCGCTGCGCTCTCTACTGTTTGTCAATGAAACAGTCTAAACAGGGCCAAGTGCATTTCCTCTCTGGGCACAGCAGCCCCGTGGGGGGTGACCGGTCGGACGCGGGGCGGGGGCGGGGAGCGGGCCTGCGGAGGCAGGGGGACGGATCGCGGAAGGGCTGCAGGTGCCCTGCGGGCTTCTGGCTTTTTCCATCGGCCTCTGCCGGCCTGACGGGTTTGGGCAGAGCCCGGTCCTGCCTCCCAGAGGCGGTGCTGGCCTGGGGATGCCCAGGTTGGAGGGCGCACCCCCTGCGCCCGTTGCTGCAGGACAGTGTGGTTTCAGTTAATGGGGGAGGGCTCCCCCGCTTTGATTTTTTGTGTGTGTTACTTGGAAACAGTACAGTTTTGTTCTGAAACAAGAGTTTGCAGGAAGTAAGATGTCAGGTTTAACACCAAACCCACAATAGATTTTCCAGTGATTCCAAATAAGTGTGTCGGAGACGTGTCTTCTGAGGTGCGGCGTCACGCTCGGTCCTCCTCCAGGGAAGAGTCCCTTTCTGAGTCAAGAGCTGTTACTGTTATTCCTTTAACGCCACTCGAATATCTCTCTTTAATCCAGCTTTCCCACTTCCTTCCTGAAGGGATGGAATTCCAGATGACCCCTCGTGAGGGAGGGGGGCTCTCAGCGAGGCACAGACCCACAGCCCCGAGCTCAGCAGAGGCGGCCCGTGGAACGGTCCTGGAGGAGGGAGGGGGCGGTGGGCCCCGGCCCCAGAGTCGCCCCAGGCAGGGTGGGCGTCACCGCTGTGGCTTCACCCCATTCACGGTGACCGCAGGGGCGGACGCAGCCCTGTTCTCCCGACACCTACTGTGCGCCCTCCCGGGCCTCGCGGTGCCCTGGGCTGCCCGGCCCCAGGGAAGTGACTGGCTGAGGGCCGCACCGCCCTGTGAATAGGGCCCGTTTCTGGGTCCCACCCGGCACTTCCCAGCATGAGTGCTGCCAGCTGTCAGCCGCATTCTGGAAACTGCGCTTCTCCAGGAAGTGGGGGGGCCCGGGATCCATCGTCCCCCGTGATTCACTCGCACTTCCTGCCCCCTCCCCGGGGCTGGGCTGCAGCCTCACCACTGGGCGCTGCTTCTCCCCCGGGCCGGATGCCTGGCTGCCCCCCTCGCCCCCAGTCCTGTCAGCCCCCACCTGCCCTTCCCCATGGGCAGCAGGAACCTGAAAGCCAGGATCCCATGATGATTAAACCTGGGCCGGCAAGACAGGCGGGGGGTGGGGGGGAACCCAGCACAGATGCGCCCCCACCCCACCCCTACTCCCGGGGCACACGGGTGGGTGGCTTCGGGGATTCCTGGCCACTGCACAGCCTCCCTGGCCAGGCCCATTCATCACCCGTGGGGCCACTGCTCTTGTCCTCGGAAGCCGGCAGTGGCCAGGCCCTGCCCCACCCGCATCACCCCCAGCGCGAGGCGGCTTCTGGACTGTTCGCTGAGGGCCTGCGGCCTCGCCCCTCTCCCCAGCATCGCCCCCACCACGCTCATCTGCTCCCAGCCGAGCCCCAGGCAACCACAGCTATAACCCGAGCCCAACCCTAAGCCTGTAGATCGCCAGCTGGGAACCACATGCATGCCCGGAACTCCTATCTGCTGACTGTTAGCCAGGAAGGCTGCAGGGCTTAGAAGGGCGCCCACTTCTGTCCACGTGCCCACGTGCCCACAGCAGGCTGCGGCAGCCTCTCAGGAGGAGGATGAGCCCAGGCTGCCTGCCACCCGGGCTGCCGCGGGGCAAAGAAACAGCAGGTGCCAGAGACTTCGAAAAGCCAAACGGGTCACCAAGTGTCGAGTGTGGTCACCTCGCCGTAGACGGCGGGAAGGGCTGGGAGGCCTCGGGCAAAGAGACACAAACCCCTCGGGTTGCCCCGCAGCGCCCTCCCCCCCACCATGTGTATTTCTGTCTGGCTGCTGCCCACAGTGACGAGTGGGGGCCGCCGTGACTAAAAGCCGCAGCCGACCTGCCACCCCGCCAGGTACTTACTCGCCAACTGGAACGCGGCAGCCATGGCCTCCTCCCAGCACTGGGCGTCGGGCGACAGGAGGGGCAGGCCGGTCAGCCCCAGCACGAAGGTGAGCTGGCCGGCTGCCAGCGCCGCCGTGGCGACCAGGTTGCAGGCTCGCATCATGTCGAACTGCACTGCGGGGCGGGAGGGAGGGGGCGGCGGTCAGCACGGCCGGCACCGGCTGGGCTGCTCAAGCCTGGCTCCCTGCCCACCTGGGGCTCCTCCCTCCGCCTCCCCGAATCTCACCACCCCTCCCCAGCCCCCACCCACCTGCATCCCGGACCCTGGGCCCTGAACGAGACGCCTGGGACGTGCATGGGGGGCAGCCTGGTGCTCGGACCACAGAGGTGGGGGCTGGGTGGTGTCATCCAGAGGCCCGTCGGGGGGGATACCGTCCTGCCCGCATGCTGGATGGCAGGGCCCTCAGCTGTGAAGTCCGCCCCTTCCCCGTGGCCCTTCCAGAGTGTAAAAGCCCCCTGCCCCAGGGCCTCGGGTGCAGCACGCTGTGGGCGGGCGGCGTTCTCCATTAGTGTGTGTGGTCAGCTGTGCCGCTTCCACCAGAGGATCACTCCTTCTGCTCGGGGGCCTTAGGCGGCTCGCCCCCGGCCCCTCTCCTGCCGTGCAGAGCTCGAGGGGTCTCGCCCTTCCCAGGTCCCAGCCTGTGCCATGCGGCTGCTCGGGGCTGTGGGCACCCTGGGCTCTGCACGGGTGAGCGGGTGGACTGGTGCCCAGCACCAAGGGCCCAGGAGCACTCCCAGACAGGTGGATGGACGGATGGACAGATGGCTCCTCTGCCTGACACCCCCACCTCACTGTCCTGGGCTCTGTAGTCATCAGAGTGACCACAGGACGTGGCCGCGGTCTCTGGGAACCCTGACCTTTAAAGGGAGAAGCCAGAGAGCTCAGGACAGGCCCCAGGAGCCCGACGTCCCCACACGGGCTCAGGCCCCTGGCCTCCCCACACTGGGCGGCAGGGCAGCGGGTCTCGTGATCTGCAGGAACCCTCCTGACTGCTTGCAAGGGCTTCCAGGGTCCCCTGACCCCATGTGGGAGCGGGAGGCCACACGGGTCCCCCGTCAGCATGGGGCTCGGCCACTCGCAGGCTTTTCCGTGGAGGCTGCTCATCGCACTCTTCCTGCCTTTTCACCTGGACTTGCTTTGCAACCACGTTTACCCTTCAAACAACTTTATCCTACGGGAAGGCCCTGCTACTCTAAGAGATCACGAGTTTGGAGGCAGAGGTGGAGACGAGGGCTGCTGAGGGTGATGGATGCTCAGAGCACAAGTGTGGGGCCCACCTGAGCTCAGGAAAGTCCTTCTGGTCCCCGGGGCTCAGCCTCGCAGGCAGACTGGCCAGCCGTGCCGGGAGCGTCCACACTGTGGGGTGCGGGTCCCGGCGCAGTGAGGCCCTGAGCCCCACCTCCTGGCTCGAGCAGGGCCTCCCCAAGTCAGCGGGGGCTGGGGGATCTGAGGCACGGACTCACCTCTCAGCCTCGCCCCTCCCCAGCCACCCAGGTGGACGTGTCCCACCAGTGCCCCCAAGCCCAGGCGCCCAGGCGTTTGGCGGGTCTTCATGCTTGCTGGGCATGCAGCCTGGGCAGTGGCTCTGGGTTTGGAGGAGCCGTGAAGGCGAAGCTCGAGACTGGACATCCGTTTATTCATGTTCCCCCCTGGTTCAGGGAAAGGACAGGATTGTGTCCGGGCCTGACAGAGTGTCCGACACACGGACAGATGGAAAGTGGCAGAGAGAACAGGGGTCGGAAAGCAAGACCGATTCCCCCCCGCGCCCCCGCCTGATCAGTATCGAAAGTCAGGGCTGCAGTGCGTGCTCAGCCAGCGGCGTGGGGCGTGGGCCCTGTGCTCTGCGACGGGACCAAACATGACGGGGGGTGGCTGGGGGGCCTGACCCAGAGCTCGGGACACCCTAACTGGAGCTTGCCCCCTCGGGGGTGGCAGAGTTGGCCCCACGTGCCTAGCAGCTCTGGCTGGGCTCCGCAGGCAATGCCAGGACGCGGGCACAGAGCCGGCGGGAGGGTGGCTGCTGTCCCCGAAGGCTGCCCTGGGCACCTGCATGGGGTCTGGGACCTCCAGGTCGGCCTGGCTCTGGACGAAGCGGCATGGGGCCCAGGGTGGACGAACAGAGGTGATCTCACGGTCGAGGCCGCCGCCCCGTTCTCCTCCCGTCCCTGGCTCAGCAGGAGGCTGGACCATCGGGCGAAACCTGGGCTGGGGTTTTGCTGGGAGCTGCTGATTGGATTGACGGGGACAGGCCAGAAAAAGACCAGAAGCCCCCTGCCTCTCGGGACCCCCCAGGGCAGCAGTGCTCTGTTGCAGGGAGCTGGTGAGAAGGGTGTCAGCGCCTCTTCCTGGTGGCAGCTCGCGCGTGAGCAGCTGCTCTGACCATCCCCTTCTTTGGGGAAATGTCTGATGCTCGGGGCCTCGTTAAGGGCTGGCTGCTGCAAGTGCTGAGTAAGGGAGTAGGCCATTCTAAGAGCTGTTCAGGGGCTTCTCAGGTGGTGGGCAGGTGGGACAGTGAGTGAGGGCAGGTGAGCAGCCGCTTGGGACTCACGGCAGGGCAGGTGTGGGGCTCCAGAGCAGGCTGCATACTGGCTCAGCAAGGGGGCAGGTGGGGGGTGCCTGGAGCGGGCGCCTGCGTGGTGGTGTTGGGGGCTGTGGCAGGCAGCCGTGAGCCCCGGGAGGCGGGGGAGCCTGAAGGGGAGCACAGGGCCCCTGGGGGTCGGGGAGGCATGGCCTGCACCGGGCCCATGCTGGAGCCCCGGTCACTGGCTCCCACTGCCCCTCACCACAGATGCAGAGCCCCAAAAGGAACCCCCTCCAACCGGCAGGTCCCAGATCCCCAGGTTCAGAGGACCTGCCAGCGTCTCACAGAACCCTGGTCTGAGAGCTCATGGGACAGGCAGACTCCTCCAGGCTCTGCCTGCGTTAAGGGAGGCTCTGGCCTCTGCTTACGAAGGGCAGGGGGCTGGCTGCTCCCCATGAGACGCCCCCCAGTTGTGCAGTGAGGGCTCTACTTGCAGAGACGGGGAGGCGTCCCCTCAGGGGCTCGCCGGGACCCTGCGCCTCCTGCAGCCTCTGTCTCTGCCTGCCAAGTGGAGACAACGGCCCCCAGCCAGCTCCCAAGGGGGCCCAAGGGGGCCCAGTCCTGGGGGCCCAGCTGGCTGGGGGCAGTCGTGCCTGTGCCGGCAGAAGCCCCGCTGGAGGCCGCGTTCTCCTGGGAGGAGAGCTACCTTCAGAAAGGGAAGGAGGTCTGTGCGTCGGGGACTGTCCACAGCTGTCATGGGCTGTCGCCAGCCCGGGTGGCGGCCTTTCACGTCGGCCGCTGTGACCCCGCGTCTGCATGCTCAGTGTCAGGCGTCTTCATGTGCCTGGACCTTCCCTCGCAAATGTTCAAACCCAACCCTGCTTTCAAGGTGAAGTTCCCTTCCAGACCCCGTGCTGGACGTGACCAACCAGATGGGGCCGCTGGAGGCAGTGGGGCAGCCCGAGCCCTGGGCTCCTCCCCGCCCCCCCCGCAGGCCTCAGTCTGCCCATCTCTGCTGGGCCGCCACCTCCAGCCAGCTCCCCCAAGAGTCCCCCTCAGTGCTGCCCACAGCCCTGAGGACCCTGACGACTGTGGAGCGAGGTCCAAACCCAGCCGCGTGCTTTAAGCGCCTTGTTTATTTCACTCCTTAGCAATCTTTATTGTCCACCATGAAAAACGCGTTTTCCTTGCTTCAGTTACTGTATCCGTCCCCTAGCTACGCATAACGGCAGAGAAAAGCGCCCTCCTGCACAGGAAGAATTCTGTCCCAAAGGGACCAGGGCAGGTGGGCGTGGAGCCTGGGGCACACCCGGGTCCCCAAGCGCGCCTCTCCCCTCAGCTGCACGCCCCGCGCCCATGGATGGCCACTCTAAAGGAGGCGGTGAGACAAGCCGACTTACGTTTGACAGTGCCTCGCGACTCCTGGAAGCCGGCCGCCTCAGAGCCCCAGCCTAGGGCCTCGCAGTCACGCGCATCGGCCGGCCCCGGCCTGGCCCCCGGACCGGGCGCCCCCCGGGGCCGCTCCGCCAGCCAGCAGGCCCGCCAGAGCCCCACGCTGCGCCTCCGGCCGTCCTCCAGCGTCTGGTACACCCAGTTGGGAGTGAAGGCCGCCGCATTGTTGAGGACGAGAGAGACCAGGGCCACCAGCACGGCCGTGGCCACCACTTTGCGGACAGTCATCGCGGCCACGGTGCTGGCTCGCGTTGTGGGGGAGTCCCAGCCGCGGTCGGTCAGCGTGTCAGCGGGGCCGGCTAGAGGACGTCCCCGCTCATGCTCGGTGGCGGCGGGAAGGCCTGGGTGGCAGGTGCGGGGGCGCCCGCCTCGCGGGCCCCTTACCCGGCCTCCTGCACCTGGAGCAGCGCCAGGCCTGCGCCGAGGCCAGGGCCTCCCATCCCGGGGGGCACGCAGGGGTAGCAGCGAGAGCCCCGAGTCCTGAGTGCGCCGTCTTCCTGGGGGGCGGAGGCCGCGGCACGCAGAAACCCGCAGGCAGGCGAGGCTGGAGGGCGCGGGGCCGGCCGCTCTAGGGACCAGTGCGGGGCGGGCGCAGAGCGGGGCAACGGGAAGCAGCGGGCGGTGGGTCTGAGCCCCTGCCGGCGCCTCTGCCGCGGAGCAGCTGGGCCTGGAGAGCAGACGGCAGAGGAGGCGCGTGCGTGTGTGAGTGTGCCTCGCGCCTGCGTCTTCCCCGTCTCTCGGCAGAGAGGAAATGGTTGTTTTTGAGGCTGTTTTTGGAGAGCCAGAGGGCGTAGCCAACTGCAACAAATAGCGGCCAGACGCCCACAGGATGTGTTTCCTGATGGGAAAGGCAGGGGCCTCTTCGGGAGGCCTCCGCGGCCCTCCCCCGCACCCCACCTTCCCTGGGAGCGACGTGCACTGCCCGCCGCCCTCGGGCCCACTGTCTGTCTGGCCCCAGCGGGTGGCGTGGGTGGGGGCCGGCCGTCCACTCCGGGGGACGGGGCGTCCCCCCCTCCCCCGCCTTCAGCCGCTCCCCCCGCACATGGATACTGTCCGCACACGGTGCGCAGCACAGACGGGCCGGTGTGCTGGGGGCCCGGGACTCCCCTACCTCCCAGCTGAGACCCTCACCCACACTCAGAGACCGCCCCCAGAGCAGGCTGCCGTCCATGTGCAGGAGGGGGTTGTGGGTGAGCTGAGCACCCAGCGAAGCCCGGGTGAGAGCCAGCCGCGTCTGCTGCAGACGCTGACGGGCCCAGCCTGCTGGGCTCTCAGACCCTCACGCAGCCCAGCCTGCCTGTGCTGACTCCCAGCGGGGCCGGGTCAGCCCCCCGAGGCCCCGCCCGCTCTGGGTCGGCCTTGCAGGGGCCGCCAAGTTTACATTCCTGAGAGGCAGGGGCCGTCAGCTCCCAGAGGATTTTTACCTCTTCTGGGTTTTTCCCACCAGGGCTCACAGCAGACACGCTAGCTGAGTTCTCACCACTTCCCTCCTTCGGGGCCAGAGGCGAGGCTGACCCCTGCTCCACCAGCCACACTGTGTCTGGTGGGTGCTAGCGGTCCTTGCACCTTCCTTGCACCCGGCGGAGGGGCGCCCCCCCAAGGGGGCCACGGGCTGGGGTCCCTGCATGCACGGTGCACTTACCTCAGAAGGAGGTTTTCCTGAGAGCTTCTGACAGTAGAGCGTGGCCTTCCCTCCTTACCTACTTAAGTCGTTCTTCCTGAGTCAGTCTTCACGTGGCTGTCTTCCGCTGGACAGCAGCAGTGGTTTCAGGAACGGCAGTCCCGGCTCTGTCTTCCCGGGCTGGGCAGGCCACGGGCCGGGTCACCCACCTGGGCGCCTGTGGGCCAGCAGGCCAGCGCCCTCCCAGCCCCCAGCCTCAGGCGGAGGGGACAGCTGGGACGGGGCCGGTGGCTGGCCTAGGAGCAGACCTGAGTCAGGGGTGACCTCGCCATCCGAGGGGCCCCTCGTCCTTTGATCGCTGCCCCCCGCGAGCCGGGCCCTCAGCCCCCTGAGGCCTCCACGCTCCTGCACGTGGACTCACAGGAGCATAACCTCAGAGCAGGGATGCACGGCAGAAGCACAGCGGCTTGTGTGCCACTGGGTGGACGTGAGGCTGTCGTCCACCGCGGCCCCGTCCACCGGGGTCTCCACAGGGCAGCCCAGGAGGAGGGGCCTCAGCATGTCCCAGGAGCTTCTGTGGGGCCCGGGCTTCCCCGAGAGTCGGGAGCTAGGAGCCCGCCTGCCCCTTATGTTGAGGGTACAGCCTACACGCAGGCCCGGGCGGCAGGGAGTTCTCACAGTCAGACGGGCACTGGGCCGGTGTCCACGTGGCCTGTCCATTGGGTGCGCGGACCCCAGGACCCACGCAGGGTGAAGCTGCCATCAGAGCAGCCAGCGTGCGGGGACGGCACTTCCCACGGGCTTTTCCCAGCACGGCTTGGTGGCGGGGTAGGTCCACCAGCCGCTCACGTCCCAGGAGTTACTGGTTGTGCTCCTCGGGGCCGTGGGGTCATCTTGGCATGGAGCACCCTCCCTCCCACCAGCCTCATTTCTCGTTTCTTGGGGAGACCCGACCTGCTGGGGTGGGAGGGAGAGAGATGCCAAAAACCTCTGAAAGGAAGAAAGGAAGACCCCCACCCCGAGCCTGTGCCGGGGGCTCAGAGGGCAGCTCTGCAGGCTGGCTCCCGGGACCCTCACCCCCATCCGGGTGTCGTACCCACTCCCCAGCCGACCCGGGGTCTCTGTGGGAGGACACGGGGCCACTAGGAGTGCAGCCTGGGATGGAGGTGCTGGTGGGGGGGCGGGTGTGCTCTGAGGGGCTCGGCGGGGCTGGCGGCCTGTGCAGGACGCCCCCAGTCTTCGTGGGACGGCAGCAGAGGGGGTGTCTGGGCAAGGGGCAGGGTACCAGCTGTGGGCCGGGGGACAGGACTGTCATCGCGTCCTCCTCCGGAGGGCCCTTGGGCCCCAGCTTGCCAGGCCGCTCTGTGGGTGAAGCCGTGGAGCTTGCACATGGCCCCCTCCTCAGGGACCATGTGTCCGGCCAGGTCCCCGCGTTGCCTGGCACGGGGGGTGGCCGCTCACCGAGCCCTGTGTCCTCCACCGCAGCCAGGCCGTCTGGGAGAACATGGCGCGCATGTGCGTGAAGACACAGCGGCTGGACGTGGCCAGGGTGTGCCTGGGGCACATGGGCCACGCCCAGGGGGCCCGAGCGCTACGCGAGGCCCAGCAGGAGCCGGAGCCGGAGGCCAGGGTGGCCATGCTGGCCGTGCAGCTGGGCATGCTGGTGAGTGAGACGCCCCTCGCGCGGGCCCGCTCCCCACCTGTGCGGGCTTATCTGGGCCATTGGGTCGCAGGGAGCGGAGAACTCCTTGGACAAGCTGAGGCCGTGATGGGGGGTGGGGTGAGGGAGTGGACACCCCCGGTTCTGATGGGGTCCATGAGCCCCTCGATGATGGGGTGGGGGGTCCAACCCTGGCTGAAAGGCAGGCTGCCCGCACCCCAAAGTGCCTGCACCCCACCTGTTCCCACAGGAGGACGCAGAGCAGCTGTACAAGAGGTGTGGGCGCTATGACCTCCTCAACCGCCTGCTGCAGGCCTCAGGCCAGTGGCAGAGGGCCATCGAGGTGGCCGAGCGCCATGACCGCATGCACCTGCGCACCACCTACTACAACTACGCCCGGCACCTGGAGGCCAGCGGGGACTGCAGCCTGGCCCTCAGCTAGTGAGAGCCCCGAGGGTCCGAGGTTCTCCGGGGAGGGGCCGGGCCAGCACAGCTGCGGGGGCTGCCTGAGCCCTGTGGCTCTAGGGGGAGCAGCCAGGCTCGGGCGGCCGAGTGCATGGGCCCTGCCGGGCCTGGACCCCCACCTGGGCAGTGCGGAGGTGGGGCCCGCAGTAGGAGCAGAGCTGCAGGCGGGAGGCGAGGCGCCATCCGTCCTCGCGTCCCCAGGGCTGAACCAGGGCAGGGGGTGAGTGACGCTGCCTCTCCTCCTGCAGCTACGAGAAGTCGGACACACACCGCTTTGAGGTGCCGCGGATGCTGGCAGAGGACCTGCAGGCCCTGAAGCTGTACGTCAGCAAAATGAAGGACAAGTGAGTGCCGGCCCAAGGGGCCTCCCTCCGGAGCCTTCCATGCGATGGCATGGAGCATCCCAGCCCCTCCAGGCTGGACCCAGGCAGCTGGGCGGGGGCCTCCCTGGGACCTCACTCGGGCTCAGCCGCCTGGCTGCTGTGGGCCGGGGCAGAGAGCCTGAGCAGAGGCGTCCTCTGCAGGACGCTGTGGCGGTGGTGGGCCCAGTACCTGGAGAGCCAGGCCAAGATGGACGCGGCGCTGCACTACTATGAGCTGGCCCAGGACTACTTCTCCCTGGTCCGCGTCCACTGCTTCCAGGGCAACATCCAGCGGGTGGGTGCCCCGACCGGGTCGGGGCTGGGGGCACACGGGGCGGGGGTGCCGATGCAGGGGGCGTGGGTGCCCCGGGGAAGGGGGCCGGTGCTCAGGTGAGGGGGGCGGGATCCCACCGGAGCAGGGTGGGCTGGACGCGAGGCCACCGTCCCTGGTGTCTCCAGGCCGCCGAGATAGCCAGCGAGACTGGGAACTGGGCGGCCTCCTACCACCTGGCCCGGCAGTACGAGAGCCAGAACGAGGTGCGGCAGGCCGTGCACTTCTACACGCGCGCCCAGGCCTTCAACAACGCCATCCGCCTGTGCAAGGTGGGCACCCCTGCTTCCGCTCCAGGGTCCCGTTCCAGGGGAGACTCTCCCGCCAGGCGGTCCCCAGCACGTCTGTGCCCCCGCAGGAGCACGGCCTGGACGACCAGCTCATGAACCTGGCCCTGCTGAGCTCCCCCGAGGACATGCTGGAGGCCGCGCGCTACTACGAGGAGAGGGGCGAGCAGATGGACCGGGCAGTCATGCTGTACCACAAGGTGAGGCGGCCCCGCCCGGCCTGGCCCGGCCCGGCCCGGCCGCGCCCGGATGGCACACTCAGAGCCCCGCCGTCTGCAGGCCGGCCACTTCTCCAAGGCCCTGGAGCTGGCCTTTGCCACCCAGCAGTTTGCGGCCCTGCAGCTGGTGGCAGAAGACCTGGATGAGAAGTCGGACCCCGCCCTCCTGGCACGTTGCTCCGACTTCTTCCTGGAGCATGGTCAGTACGAGAAGGCCGTGGAGCTGCTGCTGGCCGCCAAGAAGGTACGGCTGCAGACGCGGGCCCGCTCCCAGGAGGGCCCGGCCCCGCTGTGCGGACCTCGCTGCTCTTTCCCAGCACGCATACCATGGATGTTACACCGCGGGGCTCCTGGGTGTGCAGCTCAGGGGCGTCTGCGGTGCCTGTCATCCCCAGGACTCTGTCCCCCTCACCGTGGCACGGGCCCCCCCTCCCGCTTCCTGTCTCCCTGTGTCTGACAGCACGCTCACACACACGGGTGGTGTGTGCACAAGGCCTGCACCAGCAGGACCGCCATCCGTGTCTGGGTGCACGCCCTCCAGGTTCCCTGTGCAGCCTCCGCAGGGGGCGTCCCCACCAGGTCACACTGCGCTTTCTTCCTGAGAATCTTTCTCAAATGAAATATAGAAATTTTTTCTTGAATTTTTTTTAAGAAAAAAGTAATTACCCCCACTCCGAAAACCTGAATTTAGGAAGATGATTGATCTGTGGTCTCTTCTCCCACAACGAATTCCTTCCCAGAGGCGTTTCCTCAGCCCTTCTAGAGCGTCCACAGCAAGAGATGGTCCCCTGCCATCCCCTGGCCACACTGCTCCCCCAACCCGGGGGTGGGGGTGAGGTCAGGGAGGCCCCCCGCCTGCCCGCCAGACAGTGACCGCCTCTCCTCGGTGTCCGTGGCCCCCAGTATCAGGAAGCCCTGCAGCTGTGCCTGGAGCAAAACCTGACCATCACTGAGGAGATGGCCGAGAAGATGACGGTGCCCAAGGACTGCAAGGAGCTGTCCGAGGAGGCCCGGCGGGCGCTGCTGGAGCAGGTCGCCAGCTGCTGCATGCGCCAGGGCAGCTACCACCTGGCCACCAAGAAGTACACACAGGCGGGGGACAGGCTGAAGGTGAGCGTGGCCAGTGCTCGCTCGCGCCCCACAGGGCGAGTTTCCCAGGCTGGGCTCCGGGGGTGCCCGCGAGGCCCTGGCAGCCCAGACCTCCCTTGTCCTGAAGCTGCACCTGTCGCATGGGGTGGGCGCTCCGTCCACGTGCCTGGAAGGGGCCCAGCCCGGCTCTTTCTCCATCCAGGCCATGAGGGCACTGCTCAAGTCCGGGGACACGGAGAAGATTGTGTTCTTCGCGGGCGTCTCGCGGCAGAAGGAGATCTACATCATGGCGGCTAACTACCTGCAGTCCCTGGACTGGCAGAAGGACCCCGAGGTCATGAAGAGCATCATCAGCTTCTACACCAAGGGCCGTGCGCTGGACCTGCTGGCCGGCTTCTATGACGCCTGTGCCCAGGTGCTGACCCGCCTCCCGGCCCAGGCGGGGCGGGGTGCCAGCCCGGGTGCCAGTCCTGATGCCGCCTCCTGCAGGTGGAGGTCGATGAGTACCAGAACTACGACAAGGCGCACGGGGCGCTGACCGAGGCCTACAAGTGCCTGTCCAAGGCCAAGGCTAGGAGCCCGTTGGACCAGGAGGCCAGGCTGGCGCAGCTGCAGAGCAGGATGACTCTGGTGAAGCGCTTCATGCAGGCGCGCAGGTGCGGCCGTGGGGCTCACGACGCCCGCAGGCGCCTCTCCCTGGGAGCTCGCTGCACAGCGGGCAGGGCGTAGGCAGGAACGCTCTGCGTCCCCTCGCACGGTGTCAGGGCCTGTCTGGCTCCCGCAGAACCCGGCTGGTTCTAGGAAGGTCGCCCCAGAGACAGCCCGAGATGCCTGAGGGAGGCATGTGTTCTCGGGGAGGCTATACCTGAGGGGAGCCTGCGGCCCGCTCGGGTGCACGGGGGCTCCAGCCCCTGGTGCCAGCTCAGCCCAGGGTGGAGGCCTGCTGTTTTCAGCCCTGAACATGTCCAGAACCCCAGTTCTTGTTTACTGGCCACTCAGGCAGCACTTCCGAAACCCTTGTGTGGGCCCCGAGCTCGGCTTCTGACTAAATCAATAGAAGCGCCTTCCTTACCTGAGAGCAGGCTCTCTGAAGAGGAGCCCCAGGCTGTTCTGAAGCCTTTTACAGAGTCAGGCTCCTTGGAGGGTGTTCCCGGCTCCATGTGCAGGTTCAGGAACCTCGGGGTGGCAGGAGGGAGTGGGCGCAGCCCTGGGCAGGCGCCCGGACGGACTGGAGGACGGGCCTGTAGGGCTCGAGGGGCCTCCCAGTGCCCTCACCGGCACGCACCAGGAACCGCCGAGCCCCTGGCGTCCCTGTGCTGGCCTTTCCCTGGGGGGCCCTGTGTGACCCCCTCCTGGGTCAGTGCGCTCTCTCCAGGCCCTCGCCCTCCAGCCCAGGCCCCCGCCCCGGGCAGGGCGGGGCGTGAACAGGCCAGTGCCCTCCAGAGTCCTGTGCCCTGTGAGCAGTCAGCACATTTTGTTAAACAAATCAGTGAGTTTCTGACATGACTCACCATTGCGTTCATGGACCTCACGGCAGCTACCTTCACAAAGCTGCATCCTCCAGGCCAAGGGCCTGCCCTGCCCCCTGACAGGCAGCCCTGCGTGGGGCTGGGGCTCAGGCTGTCCCTGCTCCCGGCAGGACCTACACGGAGGACCCCGAGGAGTCGATCCGGCAGTGCCAGCTGCTCCTGGAGGAGCCGCACCTGGACAGCAGCGTCCGCGTGGGGGACGTCTACGGCTTCCTGGTGGAGCGCCACGTGCACGCGGGGGACCTGCAGGCGGTGAGGCCTGGGCGGGGGCTTGGCTTCCCTGCGGCTCGGTGTCAGTTTGATTTTTCAGTTTTTTTAAAAAAATACTTATTTGGCTGTGCTGGGTCTTAGTTGAGGCATGTGGGATTTGGTTCCCTGACCAGGGGTCGAACCTGGGAACCCTGCATCGGGAGGGAGCGTGGAGTCGGTCGCTGGACCACCAGGGGAGTCCCTTCCTTTTCCACCTTTCTTATTTTGAAATACTTTAAAACTGGGAAGTTACAGGAATGATAGAACCCCAATTACCCTTTACCAGATTCATGGTTTTTTAAATATTTTGTCATATTTATTTATTCATTCTGTAAATGTTTTAAGATTCATATTTTACACATAAAATGAGTATTTTCTGAGCCATTCAAGGGGCACAGAGTCCTTCCTGCCCCCACTCCTCCGTCTGCTTGCACTCGGGGTGCCCAGCTCCTGGAGCTTCCGAGGGCGTTTATTCAGTGAGATGGACATCAGGTCCTTGGGAGCAAGCCTGCAGGTGGACTTCTGGCCCCAGAGTGCTCTTTCGGGAAGGCTCTTGATCATTCGGTGTAATAGACAGTTCTCGAGCATTTTGATCTGGGGACCCCTTTACACTGGGGACATTACTGACAACTTGAAGAGCTTTTGTTTATGTGGGTGATGTCTACCAATACTTACCATATTAGGAAATAATAAATTTGTAAAATATTTGTTAACTTACTTAATCATAAAAAACCCACGATATGGTAACACCGATAACATTTTCATTTAAAATAACAGCATTTTCCAAAACAAAGACCTTTAGTGAGAAAAGTAGCTTTGTTGTACATTTTTGCCAGTCTCTTTAATGTCTGATTTCTGCATTCTATTTGGCAAAATAGGTTGTTTGAACTGAAATATGAGGCCTGTGATGAAGACCCAGCTTCACACCAGCATGCAGGCGAGAAGGGGTGGGCCTTCCCGCACCCCCGCCTGGTGTCCATGGGTCTGTCTCCTCGCCACACTCCGCAGTCAGAGACCAGGCCTTGCTTTTCGTACTTGTTACCTTAGAACCTGTTGGTCTGTCTTGGATCTTGTACACACACGTGATTTTGTCACATCACAGTAGTCATTTGGAAAATACGGGTTCACTGGGTGGTGCAAATGTGAACACAGTTCATTACACATTGGAGAAATCCTGCTGGCCGATGTCACAGGGACCTCATCTGGAAAGTCCCCGTGCAGGACGGCTTGCCGTGGCCTCGATGTGGGGGGGTGCAGTGTGTCCCACTGTGGTGGTCACGCGCCCGTCTGCAGGCCCCCCTCCCCCACGAGCGCCTGTGCTTCCCCCCCGAGTCACGAGGGGCCTGTCCTCTTACTGGTGCACCACTGTGTCCTCTCCATCTGGGGGCCCCTGCACCCCCATTGGACCCGTCTGGCGTGTGTGTTGGCCCCGGCTCAGCCGGTCCCTCTCAGAACGTGCCTGTCCGCACTGGTGCAGCTGCCGTGCTGTTGCTGCAGGTTACAGCTTTCCTGTCGCTCCGTCTGCACTTGCACCCCCGTGGGTCTGGACCGCCTCTCCTCCCTCCGTCTCGCGTGTCTCTCCTCTCTCTTTGGAGCGTAGTCGCTCCGCACTGCTGTGCGGCAAAGCGCGCCAGCCGTGCAGAGACTCGCGTCCGTCCTTTGGGTCCGGCCCCCGCGGCCCCCGCAGCGCACTGCGCTCTCCTGGTCTCCTCACTGCGGCGCTCTCCTCCGCCTTCCTGTGCACGCGCGTTTACCACACAGTCCTCCGCTCCCGGCTTAGGTCCCGGTGTTTCTGTTGGTCGAGTCTTCTCTCTTTATTGTGGTTCGTATTTTCCTGCTGCTTTGCAGGCCTGGTGATTATGTATTGGATTCTAGACACTGCAGATGTTTTAGGTTGTCAGGCGATGCTGTCTTTGTGTGTATGTGTCTGTGTCCCTGTGTGAGTGTCTGTGTATGTTTTTTAGCATTATTTATTTACCTTTGGTTGTGCTAGGTCTTTGTTACTGTGCCTAGGCTTTCTGTAGCTGCAGCGAACAGGAGCGACTCCTCGCTAAGGTGCATGGGCTTCTCATTGCAGAGCGCGGGCTCTCGGGCACAAGGACTCTCGGGCACGCGGGCGCTACGGCACAGGCTCAGTAGTTGTGTGCACGGGCTTAGTTGCTCCGTGGCGTGTGGGGTCTTTCCAGACCAGGGATTGCGTCCATTCACCTTGCACGGACACGTGAGTTCTCATCCACCGAGCCACCACAGAAGCCCCGTGTGTGTGTGTTTAGACATCACTGAGCTTTCTTCTGAGGTGAAAGTAAGTTACTTGGAAAGTTTGATCCTTTTGAGACTGTATTTGGAAAATCTGTAAATATTTTTTTCTGCCGTATTCTTTCCGGCCCGTCTACACTGCGTGCAGTGTCAGGGCCCAGCCAAGGCTGGGACCTGGGCTCCAGGGCTCCTCTGTTCCTCGAGTGCCAGCTGCCATATGGACGCAGTTCTGGTTCCAGTTCTGGCTCTCAACGACAGGGTTTGGCTTCTGCATGCCTCTCACATCTCCCAGCACCTGGGCTCCGGCCTCCCTGAGGCAGTGGTTACAAGCAGAAGTCACCTGAGCGTGGGCCCCAACACACCGGCCACGGTTGTTCTCTGGAGCCGGGTGCGTTTGTGCAGTCTGTCCTTGCTGGTGGGAGGCTGACCTAAAGAGAGCCCAGCGGAAGCCTCCATCCTCTCGTGCAGACAGCAGAGTTCTGCCCACCATGTTTTCCTGTCATGTCCCCACGGGCTGCACACATACCTTGCCGCGGCCTAGAGCGCTGCCCGGCCCGGCCCCCACAGGCAGTGACCCAAGGCCCGTTCCTTTCCCAAGCGCTCACAAGCCCTGCATCGACCAGTTGTTCCAGAAGTGTCGCCAGCGGGCCGTGCCAGCCTTGTGGGGCGTGGCCCTGATTCCCAGGGAAGCCGAGCATCCGCCCGCGGCCCCAGCCTGGGGGTCAGCACCGTGAGCTCAGACTTCCTGGCCGGCTCACCCGTGTCCTTTCGGCCCGTCCACTTCCAGCTCCGAGCCCTTCTGTTGTTGTGGAGACAGCTCTGAAGTGAACCAAACAGTGTTCCCCTTTTAGGAGAACACAAGCTGGACAGCAGAGATGCTCAGACCTCTGAATCCTCAGTATCAGATCACATTGCAAGCGTTTCACCAAATTCTTTGTGGTCTCAAGCTTTGAAGCCTGTGGGATTTTGATTTTTAAGCTCTTTTATTTATTTACTTATTTGGCTGCACCAGGTCCTCATTGCAGCACACAGGATCTTCGATGTCCTGACCGGGGATGGAGCCCTGGCCCCTGGCCAGGGGTGGGCAGAGTCTTAGCCACTGGTCCACCGGGGGGGGGGGGGGTCCCCTGGGGGATACAGTAACTCCAAATTTAAAAAAACCTGTAAATAGAGACAGGTAAGGCCTGCATGTCTCCTCCCAGGAAGGGAACACAGAAACCCTCCCTGCAGCTCGGGGGGCAGGGGGGTCTCCCCCATCTCCCCCTGGACGCCCCTCCCCTGTTGTAACAGCCCTGACAGACCCCCAGCCCTCCCGGAGACACTGCTGCCTTGCCCCTGTGTGCAGCCGAGTCCCCCGGCCTCCTGAAGTCCTTTCCTGCTTCCCACCCTCCCATCCATGTAGCAGCTCCCAGCCCGAAACCCGCAGCTGCCCAACCACCTCCACCCTCGCTGGGCCAGTCCTCTAACCACAGTGCCCACCAGCCTGGCCTGGGCCTCCTGTGCGCCCAGCACAGCTCCTGGCCCGCAGCTGGCACTTGGCAGACATGAGGGATGGCCCTGGTGCCCAACACTGCCTCCCCGTCATCGGGGAGTCTGGGCACCTGTATGCTGCACCCCTCGTCCCTCCAAATAGCCTAGCTTATCTCACAATCTTTGTTTATCTCTCCCAATTATATCTGAGATGACTGCTCTAGAATTGTGTCATCTGGAAGAAATGCTCAGATGTGACCATCATTTCCTCATAAAGTCAGAGTTCCTGGAAACTTTGTTCACATCCTGAATTGATTCTTAGTGAACCCACACAAGCCACGTGAGGCCCCTCATGCTCGCGTGTGACCCTCCCCGCAGGGGCGCAGGTGGAGCAGGTATAAGCATGTCCATCTTGCCTCAGACTGCCCCCCCCGAGCTCCTGGGTGGCCCCCATGCCCCCCAGATTCCCACTTGGCAGAACCAGAAGAGGCCCCATAGGAAATACCAGCCCCTGGCCAAGGACCACACACACACAAGACTCACTAACCACAGGGCCGACTGACTGCGCTAGACTGGACGCCTGGTCAAACTACACAAGACAAACCTTTTTTTAAATTTATTTGGCTGCACCAGCACACAAGACCTCCCTCGCATCATGTGGGATCTGTCACTGTGGCTGACGGACCCTTGTTGCAGCTTACGGCTCCGTAGTCATAGTGTGAAGGCCAGTAGTTGGGGCACAAGAGCAGACAAACCGTGTGTGTGTAAACTGTGTTGCCCTCCCCCCCAGTGAATGAAGCGTGTGAATCCTTTCCCAGGGTCCCCCGTGAGCATCCAGGGGGGCCCACCCTCCACGGCCGTGGCCCCAGACACAAGATCCTGCTGTCGGCCTGCCCACAGGACTCCTCCCAGGGAAGGTCACAGCACTGGCCCCAGAGCCCCGGCCACCGCCACGCTTGGGAAGGTCACGAGGTCCCCGGAGCCCCGTCCTCTGCTGCCCACTCTGACCGCGGCCGGGCCCTTGTTCTGTGTGCTGACCGTCTTGGCTGCCCTCTGTCCCCAGGCCTACAAGTACCTGGAGGAGATGCGGCGGCGGCTGCCCTCCGCCAACATGTCCTACTACGTGAGCCAGCACATCGTGGACGCCGTGCACCAGGGCCTGGGGCTCCCTCTGACCTGCGAGGCGCCCGAGCGCATGCGGCACAACAGCGTGGAGGAGCACAAGGGGGCGGACGAGGAGGTGGCCGAGGAGGTGGAGAGCGGGCCCTGAGCCGCGGCCGGGCTCTGGGACCCGCCCGCCTCTCCCGGAGGGGAGCCCAACGTCCCTGTCAAGCTCTGTGCCCGAGTCCACAGACAGAGCTGCAGGAAGACATGCTGGCCTGTCTGGCGGGTGTCGGGGGTGTCTCTAAGCCACCCCTCTGAGTCCCTGATCCTTGCCGAGGTGGTTTTAGCCCTTTTGCAGTCAAGGGAGTAGGTTTATTTTCTCCATGACGTTCCCCGACTACAGGGTGTGAAGCCTAAGAAGCTGAGGTATCTCCCAGCACCCACGCGGGTCGCCCAGCAGCACGTCTGACTGGTTCCTGCAGCACAGCCCGTCCTGACACAGGGTGGCGGCAGATGGCACTGGCTGTGGCCTGAGGCTCTGTGCCTCCCGACTGCGCCTTCCGTCACCAGCTCCCACCGCGAGGGGCTGTCAGGGGCTGCCTCACCCTCTCCCACCCTCAGCCCCACATCTATTTGCTGAAATTCTCCAAATAAAGCCTATTTTCTCAAGGGCCCGCGTCCCCTTCCTGGCCCCATTTTCGCGTCTCCCCATCTGCGCACAAGGGTCCCTGCCCAAGAGAGAACCATCTGCCCCCTCTCGCGCTTCATTCCGGTGTTCTCAACGCCCCAGTCTGTGGTCCGCACAGAGGCCAGGCTGAGCCATGGCTCCCCGCTCCTGCCCAGCGGCCGTCCTACAGCCCGAGTCCAGAGCCGCAGCGGCCACATCCCAGTGCCAGGCCGTGGGGGGCGGCGCCCGAGGCCCTGGTGGACGTCTGAGCCGAGCCACAGGCACTCCGGCCTGCAACAGGCGCCCTGCTCCTCCAGCGACGTGCCTCCCGGGCTCGAGGGTCAGGGGTCGGGGCCTAAGGAGAGGAGAGTGGGAGGAGCCTGTCGCGGAGCTTCTCCAGCAGCAGCAGCGCCTTCACCGCCAGCAGCCGGCAGTCCTCGTCCGCGTCCTGCTCCGCCACATCTGCGAAGACAGAAAGGAATGCACGCAGTATCAGGGCACCGGGCTCAGCCTGCACATCACCTGGAAGCAGCCCAGATGCGGGGCACCTGGGCTGGGAGCCCAGCCCGGGAGGTGCCTCAGCCTCTGCGCGAGGACGGCTGGAAAACCAGCCAAAGACCCGACAGGCTGGGCTGTAGGAGCTGGTGGCCTCGTGGGGGCAGGTGGGCAGAGAAAGGCCGTCATCAGAACCCCCTGAGCCGTGAGCCCCGCAGGTGCACACGGGCACAGCGTGCTGAGGGCCGTGGCTCAAGTGCCCACAGGCAGAGGTCATGCTATCCACAGGGGAATTTTTAAAAAGAACATATGACCCGGCAGGGGGGCTGGCGGGGGGGCGGCAGGACACCAGTAATCTCACAGAGGGCGAACCCGTCCAGCCTGGATACAAGCACTGCCCCAACGTTCCCCACAGGGTGCCCTGAAGTAACCGACCATGTCCTGCTGCCCACAGGCTGATGGCCCCCTCAGCCTCACCACCTCGGCCCTGGCCCGGCACCCACCTGCCAGCCAGGACCGGGCCTCCAGAAGTTCGTCCGGCAGGTCCGCCAGCAGCCGCTCGGCTGGCACGCTGAGAAGGACGGAGGAGATGGCGGACAGCAGGCCCCGGCGCACGTAGCTGCCAAGAAGACAAAGGCCGAGCTGCGAGGAGCTGCCGCGCAGTGCTGCCCACCCCAGCCCGGCCCACCTGCCACTGTCCACAACCCACAGGATCCAAGACCCCCCCCACCCGACTGCCCTCAGCCCTGCGGCCACTCACGCGTCCCCATGGAAACGAAGAGCCCACACGAACTCCAGCAGGGCCTTGCCCATGGGCACAGCCACCTGCAACAGGCACACCAGTGGGCAGGGGTCCAGGTGCCAGCGGCTCCCGCCGCAGGGCCCACAAGGCCCAACACGCCCACCCCAAGGCAAGGGCAGCGGAGCCAGGAGGCCGGGGCGGCCTCCCAGGGCTGGGTCGTCAGGCGCTCACCACGGTGTTCACAGCCAGATACATCAGGGCCCCTAAGGTGTGGGCCAGTCTCCCGAGGACCAGCTGGTCATCTCCCAAAAGGTCAAAGGTCACCACAGGCCTACAACACAGAACCCAGCAATGGTGCCGGCCAGGCGCTCAGGCCTGGCTCCCCGACCTCCTGGGCCACAGAGGGACCCCAGGCCTGGACGGCCCTCCTCACCTCCTCACCCCACATGCTGCCCAGAGCCGCAAGGGGGAGGCAGTGGACAGACGCCCCGTCACTCTGCAGGGCCGCCTGGTCAAGCCCAGCCTGGGGCAGGAAGCCAGGACGAGGAGGTACATGGGGGTGGCTGTGCTGAGACACCAGGGAGGCTCTGGCCCAGCCCTGCCATGAGCCCAGCATCTGTGACAGATATCCTGATGCTCTATCGTCACTTACGCTACGAACAACCACAGCCAAGGTCCTGACCCTGCTGAGCCCACCTCAGCCCCCAGCCTGGGAGCATCCAGGGCTTCTGTTCCCCAAACCACAGGCTCTAGAAAATGCCCTCACCTGTCGAAACGCTGAAGGAGGGGGAAGAAGAAGTAACCAGCCACTGCGTTGAATTCATTGGGGCCAGCGGCTGCTGCCCACCCCGCGGAGCCCTGCTAAACACACGTGCACTCAAGGCCCCGTGGATACACGGGGACCCTCGGGAGGGCTGGTCACCCCCCACCCCGGTGAGGACGAGAACGTCTCCAGACGTGGCCCCGTGTCGCGCCCGGCGGCCAACCGCTGCTGCTGAACCTCGGGGCTGTTCTCCTAGCCTTACAGCCCCTTCAGCCTGATGCCCTGTGGCATGCGTCCACCACCAAAACCCTCCCTCCCTCCCTGGGGCACGAGTGGGCACTGCGCCCGCGGGGCAGAGGCCCCGTCTGGGAGGCCACGCCGGGGCCCAGCTGACCTTGCAGAACCGCCGGGTCTTGCGTCTGACGCGCTCCTCCACCACCGCCTGCCAGGCCGGGACTGCAGCCACACTGGGCTGGGAGCCGGGCCCTGGGGAGCCCTGCTGGGCAGCCCTCCTGAGGCGCCCGGGCCGGGACAGCTCCTGGGCAGCCAGGGCCAGGACCTAGAGGAGAGGAAACCCGGGGCAGCTGCCACCCCGCTGGGGAAGGACGACAGTTTCCAAATTCAAGGTGAGGTGGACCGTGGAGGGCCCAGCGGTCCCCGTGGGGAGGTTCCGGGAGCCCTGCGGCAAGTCAGATCTGGTCCTGCAGGCGCACTCCGCTTTGTGGGGGGCAGGTGGGCGCTCCCTGATGAGGAGCCCAGGCCCCGGTCACTTCTCCCAAAGCCCACCCAGTCCTGCCACCCCCATCTCGTGGGCAAAGGGAAGAGAGCTCTGACCTAGGGAAAGCGCCACCATCCCCGGCACCTCCAGAGCCTTCCCGTCCCCGCAGACGGAACTCTGCCCTGGGGAACACGGACTCCTGCCCCTCCCCACCCGTCCATTTTCTGTGTAAGTCAGATCATATACTGTTTGTCCTTTGGAGTCTGGCTTACTTCACTGAGCATCATGTCAGAATTTTCTTCCTGTTTCAAGCCAAGTCATGCTCCACTGTGTGAACATACCCCATTTTCCTTATCATAAAACTGAATTTATGACGTGTGCATCACAACTCAGTGAAGCCGTTATTTAACACAAAGGATGCAGCCCCCAAGGCCATGCTGTGTCAGCACCAGACAGACACTGGTCCCAGCTTCTCACGCCAGCGACAGGGGCTGGGGAGGCCTCTGGTCCCTCCACGAAGATTCTGGCAAACACCTGCCCCGTCCCCCTCCAGGGCTCTGCGCCAGGCCTGCCAGTGCTGCTCTGATGGGGGAGGGCAGAGGCCTGGGCACTTACGTCCAGAATGTCCATGCGCTGCCGGAGGCTGTAGTTGAGGGCATAGAACTGCACGGCCAGGTACTCCGCCACCTAGGCCGGGCGGGCAGGAGGCGGCTGAGGGCCACGACCCCGGAGGGGGCCCCCTGTGCAGCCCCCACCGGGGCCACGACCCATGCTCCGCACAGTGCGAGGACTCACCCGTGCCGGGTCCGTGACTGTGACGGCCACCAGCGCCCTCTGGCGCAGCCCCTCGAACCCCGCTACGGCCGTCTTCTCCTCCAGGTGCAGCAGCACCTTGGCCAGCTCCAGGCTCACCTGCCCACGGGGTCAAGGGTCAAGATGCATGATCGTAGGGGCCCCGCCGCTCCCCCGACACCAGCAGAGGCCCGGGCGCTCCCTGCCGACACCTGTCCGGCCTGCATGCTCACCTCCCGGGTGGCGGCTGGGCTCTTGAGGACCAGGCCTTCCAGGGCCTGCAGGGCCGCCTCCCAGCGCTCCCAGTCCTCAGATGCGGTCAGAGCTGCAGAGAGGCCCCCATGGCCCGAGTGAGGCGGGGCGGGTGGGCAGGCTGGGCAGGGGGCGGGAGACCCGGGACACAGGACGCACCTTCCAGGCAGTCCCGCACGTACGCGGGCGTCTTGCTGTTCCTCTGCTCCTTGTCCCCCGACATGTCGTAGGGGACCAGCTCGTCATCACTGAGGAGGACGCACAGGCACTCGGTCCCACCGGTCCTGGGCCCCCCAGAGCCTGCGGGCTGATTTCCCCGTGGGAGGAGGACTCGAGGGACAGAGGGAGCCAGCGCCGTGGGGCCCACATCCCAAGATGGTCCTGCCAGGGCCTTCATGCCCTCCCTCGTGGGGCCGCCCCTACCTGTCCAGCTCGGAGTCGGAGCCCTCCCGCCCAGCCTGGGGGCCACCACCATCCACCGTCTCTTGGTCATGAGACTCCCCACCGACGGGAGCCACAGGCAGGCTTTGGAAACAAAAAAGGAACCCTCAGGGCTGCCCCGTGAGACTCGTCCCAGATCCCGCGCCTCCTGGGGAACACTCGCTACGCCCCTGCCTGCATCTCAGCTTGTCTCAGCCAGGACAGGTCAGGAGTAGCAGGTGTGAAGGAGCTGCCTGCCGGGCCCACCATGCCCAGAGCTCCGAGTGGGACCCTCACCCTTCCTCTGAGGGGCCGTCAGGCGCCGGCCAGGGTGCAGCCAAGGCCAATATCTCTCGGGTCAATTCGTCCTCTTCATACTGCAACGAAGATGAGCTGGAGTCAGTGGGACGGGTGCAGCAGGGGCAGCACCGTGGGGACCCTCTGAAGCCCCCATCACAGCTTGAGGTCTGCACGGCCAGCCAGCCAGCTGCCCCTCAAGAGCAACTAGGTTTCCCTCCGCAGAGGGTGGCACCAGGGGCTGGAGGGTCTGGGCGTCTCCAGGGACGGGGCAGATGGGGCCCCGTTTCCCAGGATGTCCGGGGGCTCGGTGGATGGAGGGGCCTGAAAGGGCTCTGTCCTGAGAGTCCCCTGGGGGCTTGTGCAGGGACACCAGGGCACAGATGCTCCGCGGCCTGGACCCCGGCAGGCGGGCAGTGACTGGGGCAGGATTGACGGCGTCTCTGGGAGGGCCCAGCGGGCGGGCAGTGATGGGTGGGAGAGACGGCGGCTCTGGGAGGGCCCAGCGGGCGGGCAGTGACGGGCGGGAGAGATGGCGGCTCTGGGAGGGCCCAGCGGGCAGTGACTGGGGCGGGAGAGACGGCGTCTCTGGGAGGGCCCAGCGGGCGGGCAGTGACGGGCGGGAGAGATGGCGGCTCTGGGAGGGCCCAGCGGGCGGGCAGTGATGGGTGGGAGTGACGGCGGCCCTGGGAGGGCCTAGCGGGCAGTGCCCGTGCTCACCTGGAACTTCAGGGAAGGCCCCTTGGGGTGCAGCCGGGCGCTGGCCACCTCGGCCACAGTCATGCCCAGGCGGCGCACGGGGGGCAGGCTGCTGTCCAGGCGGTTCTTCACTCCGTCCATCAGGCTGGCCAGCAGCTCTGGAAGCACCAAGCCACGGGGCTGAGCTGGGGGCGGGGTGGGGGGGTGCCAGGGTGGGGGATGGGGCGCCCCGGGCGCTCACCGTCCTGGCAGGCCCGGAGCTCCGCCTCCCCCAGGTGTGCTAGGCAGATGAGCACGGCCTTGCTGACGTAGCACTGCTGCTCCAGGGGCGCGTGGCGGATGGCGCTGCTGCTGCCCCACGTCTCCAGGAGCTCCTTCAGCGCCTGGCGGGCGGCGGGTGCAGCCTGTCAGACACCCCACCCCCTCCTCGCAGTGTCCCCGCCAGCCCCCAAGAGGCTCCAGCCAGCGCCCTACACCCCCGGCAGGAACATGCTCCCTGGGGGTCAGGGGTCCCTTACCTGCACGAGGAGCGGGCGCCGCTGGCTGTCCATGGCCAGATACCCCAGCAGGCTCTGCAGCACGGGCGTCTGCGACACAGCCAGGCTCGCATCACCGTCTGCAGACAGACACCGCCTGCCAGGCCAGGGAGCCCGGGGGCAGGAGGGTCCAGGGAGCCGAGCGCAGGTCCCGCCCCGCCGGCCCTCACCGAGCAACTGTACTGCAGGAACAGCAGCTTCCGTGTCATCACAAACTGGGCCTTCTTGCTCTTTGTCACCAGGTTCCCCAGCAGCCGTGAGAGGACCTCTGGCCTGTGAGGCATGGCAGGGTGAGAGGGAAAAGCAGGACTCAGAATTCCCTGTATCCGCGCTGACCACTGGGGGGCCGAGGAGGCGCCCCAGCCTCGAGTCAGTGCTGACCCTCCCTCCTCCCAGTAACTGTGGAGACTGCAGAGCCCAGTGCTGGACACAGAGGACATCCCTCCCTGCCCCGATGTGTCCAGGTGAAATGCTCTATTCAGGCAGGGTAGCCAGCTTTCTCTGGGCAGGGCCAGGCACATGGCCCACTGGGCTCTGTAGATGCCACAGCCAGGAGCAGCCACGGCAGGTAGGTCCACAACTGAGCGTGGCTGTGCGCCAATAAAACTCTATTCGTAAAAGCACAGGGTGAGCCACAAAGGCTATAGTTTGCAGTCTCTGATCTAGACTAAGAGACCCCTGCTTCCTTCAAGTGAGAGACCAGCACTCTCTCCCATGGCTTCCATGAGAGCCCCCGGGCATGGTCACCAGGCAGGATGGAGCCGCGGGCCCAGCACCCTCCTGCAGGACTTCAGTTTTCTGAGCACAGGGACCTTCCGGTGTAGAGAAGACAGAGGTGCAGACAGAGGGGCCTGACTCGGCCACCAGGAGTGAGGAGGGATGGGCATTTGCATGACTGAACTCCAAGAAAGGACCAGTCACCAGATGGAGGGGCCCCCACCCAGGTGCCATGGCGCTGACCACACAGAGACGGGCAGGCCAGGTGCCCTCTGGATCCCCACCACCCGCCCTTCTGGGAGAGGAGCATCTGCAGCAGGAAGATGCCTCACTTCTTACCCCGGGGCGGCCTCCACGAGCCCCTTCAGCACGGCCTCCATGGCCCGGTCAGGCACACACTCCACCAGGCGCCAGCAGACCCGCTGCCAGAGGCAGTTGCCCTGGGTCAGCACCGTCAGCCGGGGCACCAGCACACCCAGGATCTCCTCTGAGGAGAAGAGAAGGGTGCCCTGAGCCCGGGTCCCACGGGGAGTCCAGTGGCTGCAGCCAAGCCCCATCCAGCAGGGGCAGGCCCAGACGAGTGCACCACCCCTCCCGGGACACATCGCAGCCTCTCCCACAGCAGGGACACTCACTCTGTCTCCCGTGGACGCAGGCTTTGCCCAGGACCTGAGACAGAAAGGAGACGGAGCAGTCCAAGCCACCTGGGATGGGAGGAGGAGGCGATGAGACCACCAGTGTGCACCTGGCCTCGCAGGGACAGACCTGGCTCCTGGCAGGGGGATCCCGCATCGTAAAACCGCCAACTCGTTCAGTCTAACTCCAGCCCCACCAGCATTGTTTCCAAGTCAAAGAGCCAATGAAAATAACATCAAAAAGCATCATGTTCACTTGCTTCATCGTTACGGTGATCCCACAAAGCAGGGACCATGTGGGGCGCTGGGAGAGGCTGCAGCTGCCCCAGAAGAGCCGCGTGACGGGGCCAAGCAGGAGACAGACAGCCCCGCGTGCGACGGGAACACGGCGTCCGCGATCTACAGATGGGCGTCCGGGAGTGAGTGAATTCAACCCGGCCACACAGCGGGAGAGGCGGGGGGGGGGGGAGATGTGTTCCAGACACGTCAGCCCCAAGGACCCAACACTCAGGTCCATTTCTCTCAGCAGACCCGTGAGGACCAGGTCAGCTGTGGACACAAGTCCGGGATGGCAGCTCACGCCAGAGGGAAAGTCAGACAGCAGGACAGGGGCCACTCTAACCACTTCTCAGGTCAAGATGGCGGCTGCGATACTAAACAGGGTGAGACGGCGACCTGGAAGCGGCCCAGAAAAGCAGCACCTGAGGCCAGAGCTGCTCCAGAGCCGTGAGGGGGCGGGGCAGAGCTGTGGGGGCGGGGCGGAGCTGGGAGTGGGCGGGGCCGAGCTGGGAAGGGGCGGGGTGAGCTGCCGGGAGGTCCAGAGATAGGCTTAGGGTAACAGCATCACTCAGCTGCTCAGTTCAGACAAGATGGGAGGGCGAGGTGAGGGTCTCCGGCCAGGGCTGGGGCAGCGCAGGGGCCAGGCCGCAGGGAAAGAGGGCCTCATTCTGGGGAGGGCCAATGCCCACCCTCACTTGGACTGACACGACCCCAGCTTCTACTGGCTCCCAGACCACAGGACCACACAGGTGGGGAAGCCAGGTTCCTGCTGCTCCAGAGAGGGTGGGCAGGATGCCGCCCCATTGCCCTGGGCACAGGAAGCTCCCTCAGAGTTGGCCCCCAGCACAGCCCCCACCCGCCAGAGACCCGAGGCCCTCCACCCGCAAGGACAGGGACACGGGGACCTCGGCCGGCAGCCACCTCAGATGGACCCTCTTCACATCACTGCTCTTTAGTTTCCAGACCTCAGACGTTCCCTTATTCTGAGTGGGGGGGCCAGACACACACATAAGGACTTCAGGGCCAGTTCCATCTCCACGGCAAGCCAAGCCGGGCCGAAACTTCACAGGTGGGTTGCTGCAGCCCCAGACAGACCATAACGTCCGACCTGCCCGTGGCACTGCCCAGAGGTGGCAGAGTCCCTGGAGGCCAGAGAGGGCGGGCGGGACAGAGCGGATGCCGGCCCAAGGAGGCTGTCAGAAGAGGGGCCCTCACCTCGGAGAGAGTCCACCACAGCCTGCAGCACCCGCAGGACCTCCTCGCCCAGCAGAGGGAAGTAGTTCTGAGGGAAGAAGGCGGCCAGCGTCTCTCGCTGCAGACGGTTGCCCAGGCGATCGGGAAGGCCCACCACCCTGGTGAGAAGGGTCTCCTGGAGCAGGCGGGAGGCCGGCCCTGCCTGCTGCCCACACTGCCCCTCCATCACAGCGGCCATCCTGCCTCCACTCAGGAACCTGGCCAGCAGCCGCGCCATCTTCATCAGACAGAAGCTGGGGCTAAACCGAGAGTAGGTGTGAGCAGCCTCGCTTCTTGAGCACCCTCCATACCTTGGGATCCCTGGACACGCCCCCTCCCGTCCCACCGCAGGGAACCGAAACCAGCATCCCCTCAGGGCGCTTGATGCTGAGGTAGGGGGTTTGCTGGGGTGCCTCACGATGAGCTGGGAGCCACAGAGTGGAGAGGGCTCCCCTGGAGGATGGCCACGCCCCACTGCCTGCTTAGACCACTTAAGCCAGGAGCTGTCCCGTGGGCCCGCCTGGCCATGGGTGTGACCATTCCTGCGGCCCCCTCGCCCACACGGCAGGACAGAGGGCCTGTCCATTGCAGAGATTAATGCAACCCTCTTTTAGTTCAGCGTTCCGACATGCTCTGCTTTTACTTTCTCACTTCTAAGGATGCTGAACTGTCACATAGTTTGGAGAACCCACTGGCTCGAAATCCTCCAGATGTTACAAGCGACTCCATAATCAGAGCCAGCCCCACTCACCTGGCAGCACCCTCAATGGACTCCATCAGCACCAGGAAGGCTTGGTCAGCTGGGCCCTCCAGGAAGAAGCTGGCCCACAGCTCCTCCAACTGGCCATCAGGCAGCAGGTCCAGCCAGTCAGGGCTCAGCTTGCCAACCAGACATCTGAGAACAGTGGCAAAGTGGGTCCTGCTAAACTCCTCCTGCTCCCCAGGGGGGGCTTGGGTCTCCGTTTCACCAAGGTACCGCCTCAGGGACTGCAGCGTGGAGACGATGTGGCCCCCATCCTCAGATGAAGAAAGGATGTGAACAGCCTCCTGGACTTCCAGGCGGACAGCAGAGGCCACAGGATCCATCCTGGGGGTCACAGGAAAGGTGTGTTAGAAGTCCCAGGGGCCGTCATCCTCCACATGGGACTTGGTCTTGGATAAGGGAGCGTTTTTCACACACTCTCAGGAAGCCCACCCTCAGGCCCCCAGGACCCGGTTCCTCTTCACCCCTGCTGGCACCCAGCAGTATCCTCCCCTCCCCTCAGCAGCTGTGGCTTTCTCCACCAAGAGCCATTCCTTGGCCTGAGGCTCTGCAGTAGGGTACCCAGGCCGCAGGAACCCGTGTCTGGGGCCTCCTTTATATGTCACAACTGGGGGCTGCTACTTTTTCGTCCCTAGTGTGTGGTGGGAGCCAGGGACTCTGGTAAACATCCCACATGTGGGGCGCAGGACAGCCTCACCACAGGGAAGCATCCACACCCAGATGTCAACAGTGCTGAGTCTGGGAGGCCCACCTGCGGTTCACCCTGCCAAGCCCCTCCCTGCCCAGAAGCCATCAGCATCACTGACAGTGACAGTGGGGCCAGGCGCCCCTGCAGCCCGAGCGCCATGAGGTCGGCAGCTGTCTGACACCAGTGCACCCAGCCACTAGATCGGGACCCATGGAGTGTCCCCCCGAGCCTGGGCCTCCCCGCTCGGCCCGGCGCACGCGGGCTCCCGCTTGCGGCGTGCAGAGCCGCCAGCGACCGCCCGGCTCGGCGCCCGCGCCCCGAGCCCACCCAGTGGCGCAGCGGGCAGGGGCCACGTGGGGCCGGCGGGGTCCTCGGGGAGCCGGACGGGGCGTCGGGACGCGCGGGGGTCTCGGGGCAGAAGGGGCGTCAAGAAGGACCGGGATCGCCGGGAGGGGCGTACCCTCGAGCCCGCCGAGTTGCAGTGGTGCGCCACGGCTCCGCTCGCTCCGCCAATGCCGACCGGTCGCCGATTCGCCACGGCCCCCGAGGCCCGCTCAGCGCTCAGTTCGAAGCCCAGCTCACGTAGCCGCACAGCAAGGACTCTCGGGGCCTAAAGAGATGGCGCTGAATATCTGAGCTCCGGACGAGGGTTCCCGCAGGTTGCCGGTGACGAATCTACCGCCAACTGGCGAGCCGGAAGAGGCGTGGGACGGGCGGCCGCATCTGCGCCTGCGCGGGCGCAGGGGCTTGGCGTGTCCGAGCGGGCGGGGCTTCTGTGGGCGGGGTGGTTTTCTCTGTGCTGAGCCGCAAGTGGCTCGGGACCTAGCTGCTTCGCGCCTGCAGGCCTTCGCTCTGCCACCGCGTGCATCTTCCCAGGGTGACCTCCTCCCTCCCTCCGCCCGAGAGCCCCGTTTCTCTCCTGAGCCCACACGTGCGCACCCTACACACAAGCTCCTACTGAGCCCCGATCGCGTGTGCGGCCTCGCCGCCCGCCTTGAGGCAGGGCCCGGACTAGGAAGCAGTCGCAACGGAGGTGACTTCGGGTGCTGATGGGTATCCTGGGGGAGGGGCGGCAACATTCAGCACGATAGCCCCCAGCCACCAGGCCAGTTCCTTGGTCGCACTGTCCACGTGTCAAGGGCTAGATAGCCACCTGCCACAACTCACAGCACAGATAAAGGACCTTCCATCTTGGCAGAACGTCCTATGGTGACCTTGGGGAGTGGCGAAGTTCTGGCAAGATCTTCAGCCCAGGAGGTGTTGAAGGGAAACCTGGGAAACAGTTATAAATTCAACACACGTCAACTGAATGCCTGCTGTGCCAGCAGGCACTCTTGTAGAGCAGAGACTGAAGCAAAGTTTGTGTCCACATGTCAAGGAGACAGTAGAGTACAGGTACAATAGCTGTTGTCTTTCAGCTACTAAGTCATGCCTGACTCTGTGACCCCAGGCTCCCCTGTCCTTCGGTATCTCCCAGAGTTTGCTCAGATTCATGTCCATTGAGTCAATGATGCTGTCTAACCATCTCATCCTCTGCTGCCCTCTTCTCTTTTCCCTTCAATCTTTGCCAGCATCAGAGTCTTTTCCAATGAGTCAGCTCTTCGCATCAGGTGGCCAAAGAATTAATAGTACAATATATCAGATAGCAAATAGTGGTAAGAAAAATTGGGTGGGGTAAGAAAATGAGTGCCCTAAGAGCCAGTTCAGTCGCTCAGTTGTGTCCAGCTCTTTGCGACCCCATGGACTGCAGCACGTGAGGCTTCCCTGTCCATCACCAACTCCCGGAGTTTACTCAAACTCCTGTCCATCGAGTCGGTGATGCATTCCAACCATCTCATCCTCTGTCGATCCCGTTTCCTCCTGCCTTCAATCTTTTCCAGCATCAGGGTCTTTTCAAATGAGTCAGTTCTTTGCATCAGGTGGCCAAAGTATTGCAGTTTCAGCTTCTGCATCGGTTCTTCTAATGAATATTGACTGGTTTTATCTCCTTGTAATCCAAGGGACTCTCAAGAGTCTTCTCCAACACCACAGTTCAAAAGCATCTATTCTTCAGTGCTCAGCTTTCTTTATAATCCAACTCTAACAACCATACATGACCACTAGAAAAACCATAGCTTTGACTAGACCGACCTTTGTCAGCAAAGTAATGTCTCTGCTTTTTAATATGCTGTCTAGGTTGGTCATGGCTTTTCTTCCAAGGAGCAAGCATCTTTTAATTTCACGGCTGCAGTCACCATCTGCAGTGACTTTGGAGCCCAAGAAAATAAAAGTCTCTCACTTTTTCCGTTGTTTCCCCATCTATTTGCCATGAAATGATGGGACTGGATGCCATGATCTTAGTTTTCTGAATGTTGAGTTTTTGTTTTTTTGTGAGTCTAAATCAAACATTTTTAAAATTTATTCATTTTTTAATTGAAGGATAATTGCTTTACAGAATTTTGTTGTTTTCTATCAAACCTCAGTATGAATCAGCCATAGGTATACATGTATCCCCTCCCTTTTGGACCTCCCTCCCCACCCCACCCCTCTAGGTTGATACAAATCCCCTGTTTGAGTTTCCTGAGCCATACAGCCAATTCCTGTGGGCTATCTATTTTACATATGGTAACGTAAGTTTCCATGTTACTCTTTCCATACATAAATGTTGAGTTTTAAGCCAGCCTTTTCACTTTCCTCTTACACTTTCATCAAGAGGGGTCTACCCAGGGTGCAGTTAGGAGAGTGTACGGTAGGGGGCAACCGTGGATACAGAAAGCCCAGAGAGGCAGCCGGTGTGAGAACAGCCAGGGGTCAGGTGATGAGAAGGGGCTCACCTGGGGGAGACCAGATGGGTTGGATGTGGGTGCGAAGGAGGGAGGAGGAGAGGATGCTGCCTTGCTGGGACTCTCTGCCCCTTCCTCGCAGGCAGCTTCTGGACTACAGCCCTCATTCCTGGCTCCTACAGCTGCTTCCTTCTCCCTCTATCCCCACATTTTTCTGAATCCTGTCACTCAGTAACGTCTCAAGAGACGGCACAGAGGATAAATTTCTTAACCCTTTGCATATCTGAAAAATGATTTTATCCTTTGCTCCAGGTAGATTCACATTTGAGCTATTCATAGATACACAATTTTTTTCCATTTATTTTTATTAGTTGGAGGCTAATTACTTTACAATATTGTAGTGGTTTTTGCCATACATTGACATGAATCAGCCATGGATTTACATGTGTTCCCCATCCTGAACCCCCCTCCCACCTCCCTCCCCATAGATACACAATTTATCAGTATTATTCTCTAACCATCTGAGCTAACTGGCCATTCCAACTGCTCTGTTTTGTTCAAGATTTATTTACATTCTGCGATGCTGCACTCAGGCTTTTTCTGGTTGCCTCGAACAGGGGCTACTCTTTGTTGCATTGTGCAGGCTTCTCACTGCGGTGGCTTCTCTCATTGCGGGGCACGGGCTCTGGGTGGGCTGATTTCAGTGGTTGCACCTCTTGGGCTCTAGAGTCCTGGCTCAATAGTTGCTCAGGGCATGTGAGATCTTCCCGGACCAGGGATCGAATGGTGTCCCTCGAGTTGCAAGATGGATTCTTAACCAGTGGACCACCAGGGAAGCCCTGCTCAGTTTTAAATGAAAATCATTTCATTCAGAGTCATCAAGTTTTGCCCCCTGTCTTTGGCAGCCAGCCTTGCTGCTGAGGTGGCCAACAGCCCTCTGGGGGAGCCTCAATCCACACGTGACCAGGTTTTTTCCTCTGACACTTTTAGAATCTTCTTCTCATCTGTGGTGTCTGACACTTAAAGATAAGCCTTGTAGTTGTCCCTTGGCCTGGGGCTCTCTGCCACGAGGTCTTCAAATGATGGATGCCCTTGTCTGCAGCAGCTTCACAGATTATCCTCCTAGTGATTCCTTCCCCCCTTCCCTGTAGTCTCACGCTCTGTAGTGTCTTTTCACTGGACTGAGATCAATCTAGTGTTTTGGCTCTTCTTTTCCATCTCTTTGCCTTTTTGCCTATTTTCTGACCAACTGCTTTAACTTTGCCTTTTAATTTTTCTATTCTACTTATTTATTTATTTGCATTTTACGTTATTACTTCTTTGTATCTTGGAAAATTGTGCTTTTCATTTCCAGGAGCAGCTTCTTCCTTTCTGATTATTCCTTTTCCCACAGCATCCATTTCTTGCCTTGTGGACACAAAGCTTTTCTTGTCTTTCTGAAGGTGTTCTTTAGATTACTTTTGAGCCTTTCCTTGGCCCTCTGCATTGTCTCCTGGTTCCTTTTCTGTTTGGGCAGATTTCTGTCTCCCCTGTGGTTGGAAGTTCATTTGGTGGAGTGCAGGAAGCTCTTGCCCATGATGTTAGTAAGAGCAGGTTTTCTGCCTGGACTGAAGAAGCTCCCTCCTTCCTCCTGCCTGGGGGCAGGTGCCTGGGGAAGGTCCCTGTCTGCTGCTCTCCAGAAGCTGGCAGAACCCTCAGATTCCCACAGTCCAATAGGTAGATACTTACTTCAATACCATGTTGTTAGTTTCACCCTTAAAATGAGTGCATCTTATGATATATATTTTTTCCACCATTTTTTTTTAAAGAATGGATGATGAAAGAGAGTCAAAGGAAAACCCCTGTTTCTGCCTGGGGGCCTGCAAACCCAGAGTCTTTCTCCAAGGTGACACTGTCCAGTCAAACAATGACATGAGCTCCATATTTAATTTTGAATATTTTAGTAGTCTTAATAAAAAGTAGAAACAGTTGAAATTAATTTTTAAAACATTATTTTATTTAACCCAGTCCATCTAAAATATTATTACCATTTCAACATACAATCATACATAAAATCTGATGATTGAGGAAGCATTTCTCATTCCTTTTTTATACTAAATCCTGGGATCCAGGGTGCATTTTATACCTGCAGTGGATCTCCACCCAGTCTAGCCTCATGGGACGGGGGATTGGACATCACGGCTTCAGAGAACCAGCTGACCACGTCCTGGGGTTGGGCTGGTGGGCAGGAGCAGCCACCCAGCGCAGCAGGTGAGGGAGGAGGCAGGGGGCCGGCAATTCTGTATTCAGACTGACAAGAGTCTCTTCTCTCCAGTCTGCACACCGCCCCAGCCCCCTACCATCCCTGGACAGCCCCCAACCCCTCAAACCTCCCTGTAATGGACTGAATGGTAGCCGCCAAGAAACACATCCAAGTCCTAAGCCCCGTGTTTATAAATGTGAACTTATTTGGAAAAAGGGTCTTTGTGGATGTAACCAAGTTTCGGATCTCGAGATAAGATCACCCTGGATTATCTGGGTGGGCCCTAGATCCCATGACTGGTGTCCTTGTTGGACAGAAGAGGAGAGACACATGGGGGAGAAGGCCTTGTGAAGACGGAGCTGGGACTGGGGCGAGGCTGCCCCGGGAGCGGCAGGGGGATCCTCCCCGAGAGCCTTTGGGTCCAGGGTGGGCCTGCTGACCCCTCCACCACAGGCTTCCCACTGCCAGAGCCGGGGGAGAATGAACTCCTGTGCCTGCCTCCCAGGGTAGTCACGGGGTGCAGCAGCCCCAGGACACAGACCCGCTCCCTGCCCGCCCGGGTCCCCTCTGCCCCTTCCTCTGCTCCCCGGGGCAGCTGCTGCATCTCTTCTCTTGCCCTGTGGCTCCTCCAGGCTGTGTCCTTTGGCTGCCATCAGAGTGACCCTGGGGAGAGAGAGGAGACCAGTTTCTGTGCCCGGTGCCTTGTTCACCTGGAAGTCTCCGCCTTGACCGTGGTTTTCTCCCGCTCCCTTCACTGGGTCAACACTGGCCATGGACCTGGCCCTGGAATGAGGTCTCTGCCGCCCGTTCACTTAGGCAGGCGGCCTGTGTTGTCTCCTGGGGCTGCTGTAACCAATGACCACAAATAGGGGAGCTTAAACAGCCACGCTTTCCCTGGCAGCCCTGGAGCCCGGAAGTCGGAGATCAGGGTGTTGGCAGGACCACGTTGCCCCCGAGGCTTCTGAGAGGGTCCTCAGCCCCCCGCCCTGCCCCCAGCTCCTTGTGTTCCTGGGGCAGCTCCACCCCAACCTTGGCCTTCGCCTTACACGGCCCTCTCCCCTGAGTGTCTTCTCTCTGTCTCAGGACACTTATCCTTGGACTTGGGACTCATACGGATGATCCACGATGACCTCATCTCAAGATCCTTAATTGTATTTGCAAAGACCCTTTTCCCAAATAAGCTCTCATTTGCAGGCACCAGGGTTAGGCTGGAACCTACCACTCAGCCCACTTCACAGCCCAAGGCCCGAGATGAATTAACACAGCTCCCAATTCTGTTTCTATTGCCTCCTCCAAGGATGAGGGAGGGGCCTCATGGATCTGGATCCGCTGTGCACGGCAGACGGCTCTAAGGAGCCCCTGCCCCTGCCAGGGTCCCTGGGCTACCTCCACTTCTCTGGTGGGAACATGAGTCTGTGTGCTCCTGCTAAAGCAATCACCCTGCCCGAATCCGAGCCAGTTGGACCAGGCCTTGTACCCAGTAGACCTATTTTCCAAAGACGCTGCATCTGTTTTCAGCCTGTGTCCTTGGGAACCTCAAGTCTCCAGAGCGAATGCCTCTCATCAAGGTGGTGGGAGGCACCTGACTACCCGCCAGAGGGGAAGAAGGGAAGCCACCCCCGGGAGAGGCAAGCGAGCCTAGTGAAGGCCCAGCTCCAAGCAGACCGTCCTCCTGCATTCAGGGCGCCTCTCGCCCCTTCTCAGCATGGGCAGCCCGACGGGAAGAACCCTGCCTTTCTTGCTCATCCTTCTGCAAATATATCTACATGGAGCTTTGTCGCGAGCAACCAGCCCTGTGGGGCAACGAAAACCATTTTTTGAGAGGCTCCGTAGACTAGAAGAGCAGGTAAGTGTACCTACTGTCTGGGGCGGTAGAGGTTTTTAATTGACAGCAGGCGAAGCAGAGATGATGCAGAAACAATGCTAAGTTTCTGTGCTCTGTGAGCTCAAAGTGGAGTTTGCAGTTTTTATGGGCTGACTTTTCACCTATGGTTGAAATAGCAAAACAGGTTTGGTGGGCTCCTTCTGAAGATAAGCCAGCTGTGTGTGAGGGTGGGCGGGCTTGGGGTGACCCCGAGGAGGGTACCCACAGGTGTGCTGGGGCCTGCTGGGCCTCGGGGCACCAGGTCTCAGGTCCCCCGTGGAGCAGAGACTCCTGTGTGGGGCCAGGGCTGGCTCTTAGGAGCCCAAGCCCTCCCCACTTTGATCCCCACACAAGCAGCCCGCCCTCACCAGGGGAGTGAAGAGTGTGGCTGCAGGAAGGGGTGGGAGCCGCCCGGGGGCCCTCGCCCCCTGCAGCGCAGGTCTGGGGTCATCCTGCAGCTGCGAGCTCAGCGCGGGGGAGCTGGTGGCGAAGGTCAGTCACCTCACCGAGCTGCCCTGAAGACCAAGCCCCCGGGGCCACCTGTGTCCTCTCCGCAGTTTCAGAGGTTCCAAGAGGTGACCCTGACGCACCTGCAGGGCATTGCCAGCCACTACAACCTGTCCTTCGACGTCGAGGCCCGGTTCCAGAGCCTGGCCCGTGAGAGCCGGGCCATGGCCCTGGCGCTCAACCAGTCGCAGGCGGCCATGCAGGGCGAGCTGGGCCACCTCCAGACCTGGGTGCGGAGGACGCAGCGCCGAGGCCAGAAGGTGGACCGCAGGCTGCTGGCCTTGAGTGCTGCCGTGAGCGAGGGCAGCGCACGGTGCGCCCGGGAGCAGGAGACACAGAGGGCCGCTATCTCCGGCCTGGCCCGGGATGTGCGGGCCCTGCAGGACACGCTGCTCCACCTGACGCCCCTCGTCCAGAGCCAGGGCGCCAGGCTGGCCGCTCTTGAGGGCCAGCTGCGTGTGGCCAGCCCCAGCCCCTCTGCCCCAAAGGTAACCCTGGCCCCATCTAGGCCATCGAACCGGAGCGCCCCGCAGCTGCAGGGGGGCAGGCAGGCGTCCAGAGCTCCGTCTGAGCCCCGGGACCCACCTCTGGACTTCGCTGACCGTCTCCAGGGAGCACAAGAGCCCGTGGGTCTAGGCAAGCAGCAGGCGTGGCCCCCCGAGAGCCCAGGTGAGGGTAAGCACCACGCCTGCCCGCCCCCATCACTCTCCACCTCTCCCTTGGGGGCCTGCTTAGCCCTCAGTCCCTCATACCCCGACACGCCCCACCTTTGAAGAAAGGAACCGCCCAGGAGATGGCCTGCCTGCAGATCAGGCCGCCTGGCACACCCACGAGTGGGGTGCTGCCTGCGGGCAGTAAATCCCCACTCAGCGTTGGTGATCACACGGGTCAGGGCTGGCATCTTCAGCTGTCACCAGCAGGATCTTTCCTGCAGGGCCGGGGCCCCGGTCTGTAGCCCGTGGGGTCTGTGCCCACTCGTGGAGGGCCCCTGGCCTCTGCCACTTCACATCGCCAGCTTAGGGTTCTCCACCAGGGGCACCTGGGGTCGGGTCATCCCCAGCTGTAGGGGCCTCCAGGGCACCAAGAGGTGTTCGGCACCTCTCTGGCCTCCACCCGCCTTGAACTCTCAGCTGTGGCCCGGCTGCTCCCAGTCTGGCCTTGCAGCCCTCAGGGCGCATTAGTCTGGAGCAGGTCTCCCTCCATCTGCATGGCTCTGGGGGCCTCACCAGTAAGACTGAGCTGACTGGCTGACCTGCAGGGAATCAACAGGGCTCCCAGGAAAGCAGGGCTGTAAGTTTGGGGACCCCCAAAGTCCTGACAACCAAAACCGTCTGCAGGTGTTGTTGGATGTTCCCCGGGCACACAGGCATGTCCGTTGAGAACTGCTGCCCTGGATCATGACAGGAGCCCCCGCTTCTACCCTGGAGCTAGAAATGCAGGCTCCCCCCCGCCCCCGCCCCACCCACCCTCCTTCAGGCAGATTTGGGAGGAAGTCTGGTCAGCAGGATGATGCCGCCAAAGATGCCCACGTCCTGGCCCCAGCCCCTGTGGCTGCGTCACCTCACATGGCAAGAGGACTTACTAATGTGAAGTCCATCCAGCTCCCTGAGATGGGAGCTGATCCGACCTCATCCCAGGGTCCTCAGGAGAGGGGCTCAGCATCAGGGACAGCAATGTGAGTCAGGAGCAGAGGTCAGAGGGCAGCGAAGGGCTACTCCCTGGAGCCTCCGAAGGAACCAGCCCCACCCACACCGTGATCTTCAGCTCAGAGAGACCCGTGGGGACTTCTGACACCCAGATTGTGAGATGCTAACTTTGGGTTTTGTTTTGAGCTGCTGCATTTGTGGGGGGGGGTTGTCCCAGCAGCCACGAGACACTCATCCCGGGCTCCCTGCTATGAGAAGCGCGGCTGGCCAGGTACCCTGGCGTCAGTCCTGCCATCTGGGAGACGGCACAGGTCACGTGAGGACAAGTGAGGCGCCGCCCCCGAGACGCAGGCTGACTCCCCTCCCTCGTCTGTTTCTAGTTTGCAACGTGGGCCCTGCGCTCACCTTCCCAAACGCCTCCACCGCGAATGTGGGCTTCCTCCGCCCCGGTTTCATCACGGGTCTGCGGGCCCTGTCCATCTGCAGCTGGGTCCGCACGGCTGCGGAACATCTGGGCACCCTCCTGTCCTACGCCACTGAGGAAAATGACAACAAGCTGGTTCTGCACGGCCGCGACTCCCTGGCCCCCGGCTCTGTCCACTTTGTGATCGGAGACCCGGCCTTCAGGGAGCTGCCCCTCCAGCCACTGCTAGACGGCCAGTGGCACCACGTGTGTGTCATCTGGACGTCCATCCTGGGCAGGTACTGGCTCCACGTGGACCGAAGGCTCGTGGCCACTGGCTCCCGCTTCAGGGAGGGGTACGAGATCCCCCCAGGAGGGTCCCTTGTGCTAGGCCAGGAGCAAGACCGCGTCGGGGGCGGGTTTGACAGCTCGGAGGCCTTTGTGGGGAGCATGGCAGGCCTGGCCATATGGGACCGCGTGCTGGTCCCTGGGGAGATTTCAAACTTGGCCATGGGGAAGGCGCTCCCGACGGGTGCCATCCTGACGCTGGCCAATGCCACGTCGGTGGGCGGATTCGTGCAGAGGGTGAACTGCACCTGCCTACAGCTGTGTCCCTGAGGGCTCACCGTATACACAGCAGTGGCGCTCACACGGTGGCACCCCCAAACCCTGCACAGTCCATAGAGGGCCCCTACTCAGACTGAGGGGCAGGCTGCTGCCCCCGACCTGGACCAGGCTCACCTGCCCTCTAACACAGGAGGTGGGCATTCCATGGGGGGTGGGGGGCCGGCACAGGCAGAGCCGGGCCTCAGGGCCCCCAGGACTGCATTCTCCCCTTCACTGCAGTGTTCTCACAAACACCCCACTTTGTAGTATGACATCATTTCAGCACAACTGATCGGCCACAGGGCGGTGCTGGGCTCTAGCTCCACGCTTCCTGGGTGTGGGTTTGCGGCAGCCACAGGCTGGTTCCTGGAAAACTCTTTTCCTTGTGTTAGCTGCCGTGGTCCTCTCTCCATGAGGCTTGTGAGAGTTTCTGTTTGTCTGTTCCCTGTTCCAACATCTCTCATGAGAAGGGCCGGAGAGTCCATTTCCTGGCCCTGCAGCTCCTTCCCCCTGGGGGTCCATCAAGGTTCCGTGACACAGCTGGTGAGGCTACCAGAGCTGCTGGGAAGGGGGTTTGCAAAGGAAACAGGCTACTCAGAAACACACATTAAGGACGGACAATGCTTTTACATACTATGAAATTCACCCATTCTTAGTGTAGAGTTCGAAGATTTGTAGTCAATCTGCTAAGTTTGCAACCATCACCATGATCCAGCTTTAGAACATTTACATTGTTCCCCCTACCCCCATAAAGACATCATGCCTGTTAGGGTCACTCCTGTCCCCACACAGCCCCTCCCCCAGCTCCGCACCCACTCTCCTGCTTTCGGTCTCTGGATTTGCCTGTTCTGGACGTTTCACATAAATGGACTCCTTCCCTGTGTGGTCCTCGGCGTCTGGCTCCTCTCACCGAGCATCGTGCTTTCCAGGTCTGTGTTGTAGCGTCTGTCTGCTGCATTCCATTGTGTAGCTGAATGACCTTCTGTCATAATGACCCATGTTTTGTTTATCCATTCATCAGTCGATGGAAACTTGGGTGGTTTCCAGTTGGGGGCCCCTGTGAATGAAGCCGCTGTGCACACCCTCCTCTGAGTCCTTGTATAGACACACATTTCTATTTCTCTTGAGCGGATACCTAACAGTGGAATTCCTGGGTTAAATGATAAAATCATGTTTAAACTTTCAAAAAAACCACCAAATTGTTTTCCAAAGTGACTGCATTGTTTTATATCCCCGCCGGCATTCTATGATTGGTTGCCATAACTCCACATTCGTGCCAGTACTGGGTATTGTTTTTAACAGCTTTCTTTTTTTTTTTTAGAATTCTGAATCATGGCAAGTTAAAAAAGAAAAAATGCATTGACAGAACAGGTGTGGGGAATTCCCTGGCACTCCAGTGGTTAGGACTCAGCCCAGGAGAAAAAAAAAGAAAAAGAATCACTGTGATGTAAATTAATCCTTGCAAGATCTCAGAACCTGAAAGTTGATCTGTAGGCACAGAAAAGAGCAGCGTTGGGGTGTGGGTGGTGGGGGCGGCGGGCACGTCTGTTCATCTGTCGGAAAAGCTTAGAATCACTAAGTCTCGAAACAGGCCTGCTCCGTGGGCGGGGGTGGGGGTGGGGCGCTGAAATCAGTCCCTGGGGCCTCTTAGCTGTGATCCCAGGCCTTTAGCCAGTCTAGCCAGCCACCTCCCCTCCGCTTCCCAGCCCATTCCCCAGCCATCCATGAGTCAAGGTCAGAGGATGAATCCCAGGTCTGGAAACCCCCCCGGGTGGCCACAGGAAGGTCCCGGAACCACAAAGTTCTGCTTCCCCTGGCACTTCCCCAGGGCATGTCCGTCTTCACGGAGAGCTGCCCATCTCAGTCTCTCCTTTCCCAGGCTCCTCTGGCCTTTTCTGTAGCCCTGGCTGCATTGCACTGTTGAGGAGGGAGAGATGACATCTTCTGGGGGAAGACTAATTTGATTAGGAAGTCTTTCTTCAGGGACAGCTGGGTCGCCAGCATTGAGAGAACATGCAGGCCGTTTCCCGCCCTCCGCAGCTTTTAGGCATGTTACGAACACCTGTTCTAACACCACAGCATCGTCCGTTAGCTTTCACAGCAGCATTTCTGCCCAGTGTTCACAGATGCTGAAACGGTGGGCGTTTGGCAGAGGTAGCGTGGCAGTGGGCTGTCTGCCGCCCTGCATCCGGGTGCTTGGTGGGGCCTCTCCAGGAGGGCAGACCCGCCTAGGAAGGTGTTTGTAGGGGAGACTGGTGGGAACTCAGGTCATTAGACATTTGGGCAGGGCTGGGCTTTCCACCGAGGAGTGTAGGGGAAGCCCGTCTAGGTTTTGGGGCAGGGGAGGCTGAGTAAGTCACGGGGATCCCCGATGGGTGAGTGACAGGAGCCACACCCACCTCGAATCCTATCAACCCCACCTCTGACCTGAGTCTGCTGCGTTCCTGGGTAGGGAGGACGGAAGAGTGCAGAGGGGCCTCCCCTCTGGACCCCTCGTCCCCAGGCCTGTTCTCACTTCCCCATAGCTCTGTGCAGCTCTCCACAGGCCTGGGCTTCATACAATCTGCACTTGCCCACTCCCTTCAGTCGAGAACCAACCCCACCGTTCCTCGGAGCCTGAGCCAGCTTCACTCTGTAGCCTCCAGGCCTCCCTCCACAGACAGGGCTGGCACATGATTGTTCTTATCCGGCAAAAGGGCAAAGCCAGGTCACACCTTTTGCAATCGTGGAGAAAACTTACAATCCTGTTGGGCTTCCTTCCTCTTATTTTGGTTTCAGTTTTGGTTTTATTTTGAAACATGTGGGAGAAGCCTATAAAGAACTTCTAAAATGTCTTTATTCCTGAAAAGCTTCAAATTTAAAGAAAAAAGTTACAAGAAGAATACGTGGCACAGGTGTATTTACCCTGGTTTCATCCGTGCTAACATCCCACCAGCTTGCTTTCTCCCTCTGTGCGTAACTACATACTGTGATTACCATTAGCTTGTGAATCACCTGAGGCTACCCTGCAGACATCACATCACATCCCTGAATATCTCAGTGCTGTCTCCAGAAGAAATGGGCTTTTCTGATATGACACCCAGACGAAGATCACGCCCCAGGTTTGGGCGCCGCAGTAACACCCCTACCTAATGCACAGTGCCTGTCTGATCTTTGCCAATTGTCCCCCAGATGCCAGGCCCAAGAGCAGCCTCGGTTGCCCGGCTCTTAATCTCCTGTCATCCAGGGCGGTCTCTTGGTGTTCCTCGGTGTTTCTGGGTGGACGCTGACACTGCAGGAAGAGCTGTCTAGATGGCACGTGTCCCGAAATTGGGGTTCAACTGGATTTTCCCCGTGTGATGCGCTCAGTGCAGCGTTTTCTGCAGGAAGGCCACAGGGTTATGGTGTGTCCTCAGCACAATCGTTTGCTGCCTGGGGACCCGTCCCGAGAGGCGGGTCTGTATGCACCGCTGTGCGGACTCCCCGTGCAGCCGGCTCTCTCTCCGCCCCGCCCAGCCAGCGCCGGGCGGCGGGACTGCAACTCCCAGAAGGCCGCGCGCGCCCCGCGGCGCCGTTGGGTCACGTGGGCGCCGGCGGGGCCACGTGACCAGGACGACCGTCACGTGGCGGCGGCGCGGGTCACGAGAACAAACACGGCAGCGGCGCCGGCGGCCGGTCCACTGCGGCGGGACATGGCCAACGTCTCCAAGAAGGTGTCGTGGTCCGGTCGCGACCTGGACGACGACGAGGCGGCGCCGCTGCTGCGGAGGGCGGCGCGGCCCGGGGCGCCGGCCGGGGAGGCGGCGCCCCTGCTGAACGGGGCCGGGCCCGCGGCCGCCCGCGCGGTGAGCCGGGGGCAGGCGGGCCGGGCAGGGTCCGCGCCGCGCTCGCGGGGGCCGGGGACACGGCCGGGCGGGCTCGGAAGCCGGGCCCCACGGTTCTGGACTCGCGGGATCGCGGGGCCCGCCCCTCGTCCCCGGTGGAGCCCGGCCGCTGCGGTCGAGCCCGGTCAGAGCGAAGCTGTTTCCTCCCTGTTTGCTCCACAGCGGTTGTAAAGAGAAGGCGGGTGGTTTGCTGCTCGGGTCACCCATTACTTTTTGGTTTTGTTTTTTTAAATACGAGGTACTATTTTTACCGGGTCATTTTTGATCCGCTAGGAAGGACGTTTCAAGAGCTTAGGTCGCGGAGTTTGCTTTTAGCAGTGGGAATACCTTGGGTACTCGGCCGGCCCCCTTTAGACGCAGCGGTTTCAGGCCGATCTTAGGAATGACAGGGAAGTGCGTTCGGTTTTCCTGCAGCTGTTCATTGGAATGCAAGCACAGCCAGATGCAGGAAGACAAGTCCGAGTGGTCGAAATGTGCCCTGCGAGTCAACACAGAAGTTTGTGTCACTTAAGTCAGTTCTTGTGTTGTGTTAATTTTGAGTTGATTGTGCGGCCTTACTCTGTTTTGTGACTTTTCTTCCCCTTTCTTTTTTCTCACTGTGTCCTAGATGTGTCCTTTACACCCTTGTGTGGTGTTTAATGAGGAAGGACACAAGCGTGGGGCTGTCCCCCTAGAACTTATCTTTAGGTTCCCCTGGTCCCCCAGAGATGCCTGGGACAGTGAGGGTCACAGTCTGCTCCATGAATGAGGTCTTCTGCTCAAGTGCTGTCTGTCCACATGAGAAGTGACCTAAAGACGCTGACTTGCAGTGGTTTTTGATCTGCTAGGAGACAGGGCTGCTTTGTTCTTTTCTTCTCAAAATGTTTTTTTTCTCCTCTTTAAAAGAAGGTGATCTGAAATCTACAAACTATAAATATGAAACTGGCCCTAGGGGCTGACAGGTAAAGTGATTGAAAGCTTCCAAATGGAATTGGAGTTTATTTCAGGACTCAATGTGCTGGGGTTTCTCAGTTCTCCTTAGTGTAGGCACAGGAGTTGGCCTTCTTTTTTTTTTTTTTTCCCTTAACCTGTTGACTCTTCCCTTGAAACTCATTCCCCTGTAAAAAAAAAAACCCTTTACAAGCTTTTTTGTTTTTCATTTGTGTTTAGTGATAAGTGATCAGTTGCTCTTAAGCAATTTGAAAATAAAGTGTGGTGCATCTGCCGTGTGCCCCAGCTGCACACAGAGGTGAACAGCACAGCTCCCTTGCCACTGGCTCCAACTCCAGGAAGAACAGGCCTAGTGCTCTAGGAGGACTGCATGAGGGGCCCCAAGGACAGGAGAGGTCACCTTGGGTCCAGTCTTGAAGCCTGCATGGTCCTCGGGCCAGTAGACAGAAGGGAGAGATAAAGGGAGAGTGCATTTGGGAAGTAAATTGGAGTGGGTGGTGGGGCCGGGGAAGGAGCCAGGATGGACTCGCAGGGGACAGCTGAGGGCTTCCAGATGTCTTTATCTTGTGGAGAATCCTCGGGAAGCTGGAGGCTCCAGCCTTGAAGGATGCTCAGACGGCCTGGGGTGGGTGGGTGGAGGGGCTTGGGGTCACCGGAGGCATCGATGCAGGAGCTCCGCACTGCACCAGCAGAGACAAGTGCGCAGGCTCCTTGCTGGCAAGGAGGGTCACCTCTGTCCAGCCCCCAGCTGCCTATCATGAGGCGGTCAACACTGGTCACTCCCAGGGGTGTTAGAAACAGCAGTTCGGCTCTGGTGGTCTTTGGGTTGCCGTTCTGGTGCAACTCCCCTGCTGCTGACTCAGCCCCTCAAGGCCAGCCATCTTGGAGGAGGGGCGGTTCTGGACCGGCGGGCTGAGTTCACCACAGCACACTTGGAAGCTGTTCTCGGAACAGGGCCGTCTGAACTGAAGTGACAGCCCAGCGCCACGGGGTTTACTGCAGGGTGTCCCCAACCGGAGTCTGGTGCACCCGGCATGGGAACCTGTCAGGCACTGTGTGGTGGCCGCTCTGGGCCGTCCTAGGCAGGATGGGTTATAAGGGGCCCTGAGCTTAACCCCGTCTGTCAGGAACCAGGCTATTTGGAGCTGCTCTTCTCTCTCTCTGGTCCTCGGCCCGTCATGCCCGAGTGTGGGGTGAAGGCAAGTTGCTGCCTGTCCACCCTGGGGCAGGGGAGGTGGCGTCAGGCAGCAAGTCATAGTCATGTGTGTGGGCAGAGGATGGGCAGCAGGAAGCGGAGGCTTCTGAGGACTCACAGAGGGAAGCCTGAGCCGGCAGCAGCCCCAGGCTGGGGCGAGTGTCAGCGGGAAGTCCCTCTGCCTCGGTGTCCGCGTGCTGTCCTCCTCCCCTTCCAGCTGCTCTGGCCCTACATCACAGGGTGCAGGCCAGCCACCCCGGCGCCCTCCCCGAAGGCTCCCTCCCTCCCCTGTCTCCCCCAGGCCTGCAGTAGCCCCTGCCCAGGGCTGGTGCGGGTGGCTCGGAGTCTGGGAGGCAGAGGACGTGGGTGCAGCCGAACTGTGCAGGGGAGGTGAGGACAAGGTGGGTCCAGAGCTGGTCAGTGTGTCCGGGAGGCCCCCTGTGCAGAGGCGGCCGTACTCGGACAGCGAGGCCATGGCGGGGCTGTCCCATCCCCCAGCGTCTTCTGTCAGGTCTCAGCCCGATGCCGCCTCCCCCGCCACCCCTGGACCCTGGCGTCACCCTCAAAGCCTTCCTCACGGTTTACGCTGACTTTGTTTACGGGCAGCCTGGTTTTTCTGACTGTTAAGCCCCTGGTGGCAGAGGCCCTGTTCCTGTCCTCAGTGCTTGGGGCCGGGGGTGCTTCGGGCTGAGGGAGGTTGGAAAGCAGAGGGCAGGAGTGTGCAGACAGCCGGTAAACTTTTTGCCGTTTGTTTTAATGATGCTAAAGGTACGTAGCACAGTTTACCACCTTGATTGTGACTAAGCATATACAGTCCACATGTAAGACCACCAGCATGTCCAGGACGTTCTCGTCTACCCAGACTGAACCTCTGTCGCCTGTGAACCGCGACTCCCCAGCCCTCCCCAGCCCTGGCAAAGGCCGGTCTGCTGTCTATTTGGTGTCTTGAGCAGAGGTGTCATGCGGCGTTTGTTGTTTGGTGGCTGGCTTCTTTCTCTTGGTGCCTCGAGGTCTGTGCATGCTGTGGCACATGACAGGATCTCCTCCTTTCCAAGGTGGAAGAGCGCTGCGCTGTGCGGATGGACATTAGGCTTATACACACATCTTCCAATGGGCAGCTGGGTTGCTTCCACCGCTTGGCTACTGTAAACGATGCTGCCTGAGTGTGGGTGTACACACACCTCTTTGAGACCCCGTTTTCTCGCCATTTGGGTCTGTGCCCAGAGGTGGAATTCCTGGATCATGAGGTAATTCTATTTTTAATTTTTTGGGGAACTACTGTCCTGTTGTCCGCAGCAGCTGCTCCATTTTACGCGCCCAGCAGCAGCGCACAGGGGGTCTGGTTCCGCACATCCTCACCAGCGCTTGTTACTTTATTTTTTGATCCTGGCCGTCCTCACACGTGTGGGGTGGCATCGCACTGTGGTTTAGATCTTCACGCCCCACGCCCCGTGGCCAGTCTTTTTAGTCGACTCGTTCGTTGCTGTCGGGCTGCAGGAGTTCCATTCTGTAGGACTGGTTTTTTTTACTCTGTTCATCGTTTCCTTTGATGCACGGAAGTTCACTTTGATGTAGTCCCATTCGCATATAAATTCTTAATTAATCGTGGATTTACGGGAAGTTGAAAAGACAGTACAAGAGGGCCTGTGTGCCGCACCCCCGGGGCAGTACCATGCCGAGATGGCGCTGACGTTGGCACAGCGTGTGTGCACAGCGCTCTGCCGTCACGTGCGGCATACGTGCCCGCATCCTGCCTCTTACAGCCGCTGCCCACCCCTTGCCTGCTCTCCCTCAGGGCTGGTGTTCCAAGCATGTTGGGTCGGGGAGCCACATGGAGTGGAAGCTTTCAGTCCTTTCAGAAGCCTGGAGGTTTCAGCCAGGTTGTCGTGTGCATCAGCAGTTTGGGGAAGCGCCAGCAGTTAGCTTGGGTGAAGAAAAGAGAACAAGTCACCATACATCCAGTAAACGGCTTTTTCATCACAAAAGATAACCCGTTTGTGAGATGCCTGTGGAGTTTGGGGAAGAGGCGATGAAAACCCAAGGGCGCTGAAGCGGGGGTGCGGCCTGGAGCCGCAGCGGGGGCTCCATCCCCGCAGGAGCCCGCGTCCGGGGCTGCCCACAGCTCCCTGGTGCCCCCATGTGCTCGCCCAGCGGCTCCCGGCGGGGGGGGGAGTGCCCGCCTCTCCCCAGGCCACGCGGTTGCAGGCAGGCACTCGGGGGCTGTTGAGCTGGCAGGGGAGCTGCCCTGTGGGCCGACGGCTCAGCGGGAGCGCCTGGCGGTGCGCTCCGTCGGTGGCAGTGACGTGCGTGCCCCCTCCGCCTGGCTCCGCTTGTTGGGTTGGAGGGCAGCTGGGTCTTTCCTGTTGCTTTCATAATCCGACTTTGAGCTCTGCCTGTCTCTGCACCCCATCTCCTCAATAGAGATGTCCCCAGTGTGTGCTCCGGTGACGTGTGTCTGTGTGGGGAGCACAGGCTGCAGCCAGCTCGGGCCCCGCCTATGAAGTCAAGTCCTCTCTGGGCCAGTGGGGCAGGCCCTCCTGCCTTCCTCATCAGGGTCAGCAGTTTTGAGGGTGTTGTCAGTTGCTTTTAGAAAAGAAAACAGTTGTGTTTCTTTGTTCACTCCCATTGTACTGATGTTTGCCATTTATACTTGGAGGAAAGCGGCTGGAGCAGGATGGTGGGCTCGTGAGCACGCCTGACAGGTTACCTGTCGTGGGGGAGCAGTGCCCCCAGGGGGTCCCCCCAGCTGGAGCCTGTGTGGGGCCTTGGCAGCTGAGGTCAGGTCCCAGTGTGGTGAGGCTGGTGTCCTCATAGGAGAGGGGGACACATAAAACACAGGCGTGCACACCCCCCGTGCGTGCACACCCATGTGTGTGTACGTATCCGCTTGCACACACAGGAGGCTGGTGGCAGCCAAGCAGAGGTTGGAGTGATGTGACCACAGCCGAGGGGCTGCCGCACCACCAGAGGCGGGAGGGGGCAGGGCCGCCGTCCCCAACCCTGCACGGGCGTGCTCCCTGCCAGCACTTGGGCCCGCAGAGCTGAGAGAACGTTTCTCTGCCGCGGCCTCCGCAGCTGTGGTCTCAGCGTGGGGCCAGCACTGCTGGCGGCTGGGCGTGCTGCTGAGTCCACGCCTTCCTGCTGGAGTTCCCGTGTGCTCTGGGCTCCCGAGTGGCGGGTCCGCGGCCCTTGTTCTGAGGTGCTTCGTGGTTCTTGCAGAGGAGAGGCAGGGCGCCTGAGCGTGCGGGGAGCCCCAGGTCGCACTTCGCGCTGTGTCCGTCTGTCCTGCAGGGGCTCGTTGCCGGAGGTGCGCCTGTGGGCGGCCTGTGCTCTGTTTCGTGGTGCTCACGTGTGCTGTGCCCGGCGCTGGGCATGAGGGTGGGCACGTGCCAGGCTGACTGTCCTCTGCGATTGACCTGTCCTGGGCCCAGGAGCACACCTTGCTTCAGAATGTCCTGCCCCAGAAAGGACGCTTCTCTGACTGCGTGTCTGGGTGGGGTGGTAGTGGGGAGGCCTGTGACCGGCCCACCTGGTGGAGCGGCTCATGTCGTGATGGGGGGCAGAGATGGGGCCTCTGCGGGTGCCGGGGGCTGCGGGGTGAAGGGCTCCTGGAGGAGGGGCTCGATCCCCTGGGTTTCCCAGGACAGGAGGGGGGGCCCAGGAGGACCCCGGGGATGGGACAGGCTGTGGGTCCCGGGCCGGGCCTGGGGGCAGCGCCGGCCCCGCTGGCGTCTCCCACACGCGGGTGTGGGTCTGTGCTCCCCCCGAGGAGGCCGGGACACTGGGGCAGGGGGTGATGCCGGTGCAGCCCAGCCCGCAGCTGAGTGGCCTGTGGTTCTCTTCTGCTTCCAGTCACCACACTCGGCGTTCTTCCGGATCGGACAGTTGAGCAGCGTGGAGCTGGACGATGAGCTTCTGGACCCTGTGAGTGGGATCCTGCTCGACCAGGCCCCTTCCCGCCCCGCCCCAGACAGCCAGGCCCGCTCTGTGGAGCAGCAGCCTGGCCGAGGGCGGACGGAGAACGCCAAACGGAAGGATGGCAGGCGGTGACAGTGCCGTGCAGAGAGGGGCCACCGGGGGGGCTGCCCTGCGGGACCCCGTCCCCGAGGCCGAGATGATGAGCGCAGGTGGGGGCACGCATGTCAGGAGCGAGCTGCTGTGTGTGGCCCGGGAGGGGCAGGCACGGGGTCTGTGCTGGCCCGGGGGAGGGCATCTCAGGGTGCTGGGCCCTTGGACCTGGGTGGCGTCCCTTCTCCTGCCCCTGTTTCAGGGGTTGAAGTACCCAGCAGTTTCCAGCATTTCCCCGAGACCCCTCCCCAGACGTGCGGTTGACCCCCTCCTCGGGAGTCAGCCTGCCTCCTCCAGAGGCTGCTGGCGCTGCATGGCCTTCGTGTCTTTTGCAGGACTTCTGGGTCCTGTCACATTTCTTAACCAGGTGGTTTGTGTTTCTGTGACTGAGTTCTGAGAAGTCTTTGTACACTGCAGACACACCTCGCTCGTCAGTTGCAGGATCTGCAGGAATTTCCTCCTGGCCCATCGCTGGTCTCCTCACTTTCTGCTGGTGTCCTTTGAAGCACAAACACTGCTGATTTTGACGGAGTCCATTTGGTTTGTTTTTTGTTGCTTGTGCTTTGGGTGTGATAGGTAAGAAACCACCACCCAGGCCAAAGTCATAAGCATTCACGCCCGTCTTTCATGTTCTGCAGTTTAGATCTTTGATCCACTTTTCACTAATTTTGTCCATGATGTAAGATAAGGGTCAAGCTTCGTTCTTTGCACATGGTTGCCCAGTTTTCCCAGCACCGCTTCCTAAAAAGATAGCACTTTGCCTGTTGAGTTGTCTTGGCACCATCGTTGAAGGTCAGTTGCTGTGACGGGATTGTTTCTGGGCTCTTAGCCTGTCTGTATGCCTGGGCGACACTCCCCTCACGCCTGTAGCTTTGTGGGAAGTTTCAGAAATAGGAAGTTTGAGTCATCCCACTTTGTTCATTTCCTGAAAGAGGTTTTGGCTGTTCAAGATCCCTTGTGTGTTTCCATGTGGGGTTTAGGCTCAGCTCTTCAGTTTCTTCAGAAGCTCCTGCCGGAGTCTAGACAGAGGTGGCGTCGCCTCTTAACATTTAGTCTTCCGCTCCACAGGCTCAGCAGAGCTTCTCATTTGTTTAGGTCTTCTGTTTCCTTTTTAAACAATGGGTCGTAGTTCCTAGCATACAGATCTTCACTTCCTTTGTTAACTGCTTTCTAGGAATAAGCCTTATTTTGTAGAGTCTTACTTTTTATGCTGTAGTAAATGCAGTTGTTTTCTTAATTTCTCTTTGGATTGTTCATTGCAGGAACATGGAAATATGTTTTTTTAAGAGTACTTTCTGGGGTTTTCTACATATCAGACCATGTCATCTGCAAAGAAGAGTTTCACTTCTTCCTCCCTGACCTGAGTGCCCTTCCCTTTCTCTCTTGCCTGATGGCCCTGGTAGCGCCTGCAGGCCCGAGCTGAGCAGAGGTGCCCGAGCGGCTTCCTCATCCTGTCCTGGTCTCACAGGACGGGTCTCAGTCTCATCCCTGAGCGTGCTGTTGTGTGTGGGTCTTCACAGGCACCGTGACCAAGTGCGGGAGGTCCCCCGAGGTCTTCTGTTGAGTTCTGTCTGATGTTTTTTCTGTGTCTTTTGAGGTGTTCTCTATGGATTTGGTTCTTTATTGAAACAGTATTGAACTGTTTCTACTTTTACACCAAGTCACCTTCTGATTGTTCAGACACCCCCTGAGTGTTCTGCAGGTCAGTTCCTTCTGACCCTAACTGCATCACAGACCCACAGGCTGAGGGGCTCAGTCCCATGAAACAACCCCCTCCCACACCGGTCCAGGCCGTCACCTGTGCTTCCATTGACCAGTGTAAATCAGGGTTCCCGCGATCCCTTCTTGGTTCCATAACTTGCCAGAATGACTCACAGAACTCAGGGGAGCACTTTGCTTATGTTACTGGTTTGCCACAAAGGACACAACTCGGGAACAGCCAGATGGGGGAGATGCCCAGGGAAGGTGTGGGAAGGGGTGTGGAAGCCCACACCCTCCCCGGGAGCCCCATCCCAGCCCTCCATGTTCACCAGCCAGAAGCTCTCTGACCCCTCCGCGTGGGGTTTGAGTGAAGGTCCATCACGTGAGCAGGACTGGTTGACCCCTGCCCGTTGGAGATCAGCTGCATCTCCAGCCCGCTGGTCCTGCAATGGTTTTCTAGTCCCAGCCTGGCCGTCTCACAGCCCAGACTCCGTCATCACTCAGAGAAGCCGGGTGTCTGGGGCCGGAGCCAGAACGTGGACGAGCACCCACAGTGGGTGTCCCATCGCGCCAAAGACACCTTCTATCTTGCTTTTCGGGGCCAGGCCACCTTGGTTCCTGGAATATCCCGCCTGGCAGGTGTCGCGGGACCTGGCCGCCTGCCTCCTGTCCAGGTTCTGCGTCTCCGCCCCCAGCCACGTGCCTGGCCTGGCCTTGGGCTCAGAATCGCTGCCCCGTAGGGCGCGCGGGCATGGCCCCCTCCTCGTGCCGCTGCGTCCCGACGCGTGCCGGGTTGCCAGGATCTGCCTCTTCCCCGCAGGACATGGACCCCCCGCACCCCTTCCCCAGGGAGATCCCACACAACGAGAAGCTGCTGTCCCTCAAGTACGAGGTGGGCCCCCCACGCCCCGCCCTCCCCCAGCGTGGCCGCCCTGCACCCGCGGGCCAGGGTTGCTCACCGCTGTCTGCCGCCCGGTCCGCAGAGCCTGGACTACGACAACAGTGAGAACCAGCTGTTCCTGGAGGAGGAGCGACGTATCAACCACACTGTGAGCCGGCGGGGGGTGGGGGAGCATCTGTGTATGTGTGTCTCTCTGCGTCTGTGTGTGTTTCTGTGTGTCTCTGTGTCTGTCTGTGTGCGTCTGTGTGTCTGTCTGAGTATCTGTGTGTCTGTGGTGTGTGTCTGTGTGTGTGTCCGTCTGTCCATCTGTCTGTCTGAGACCCTGCCACCTCCCTCCGTCTCTTTTCCGCCCCGGCCCCACCTGGTGTCCTGTGGTGAGTGCTGCCCGCAGCTGGGCTCAGGTGCCCACGCCAGGGTCGCGCTGTCACCTCTGAGGAGGCAGAGGAGGCTGTTTTCGAATGGCGGCTGGAGCATTAGCATCCAGTTGTGCCCTGGTTGGGGTCCATCCCCCAGGGCTCCGCGGCCTCTGAGACGCCACTAGGGCTGCTCTTCAGGGTCTGGGGGCCCGCAGGGTGAGCCTGTGCACGATGGAGGTCACAGAGTGGCCCCTGATGACCACGCCCGCCCGTGATGGCCCGCAGGCCTTCCGGACAGTGGAAATCAAGCGCTGGGTCATCTGCGCCATGGTGGGCATCCTCACGGGCCTCGTGGCCTGCTTCATCGACATCGTGGTGGAGAAGCTGGCCGGCCTCAAGTACAGGCTCGTCAAGGACAGTATCCTCTGTCCGTGGTCACTGGAAGCCGGCGGACTCGCAGGAGGGCCCCTGCCGTGCTCTGCTGTGGGTGGGGGAATGTGACTGGGCGGGGCTGCGTGTCTGGGGCGGGGCTGTGTGCTGGCCCCGAGATGCCCATTCCGTGCCCTGGAGGCCAGAGTGCAGCCCCTGGGACGCGGTGCCCTGAGACCCCATAGCACGTGGCCCTTGACAGCCGCAGACATCGACAGGTTCACCGAGCGCGGCGGGCTGTCCTTCTCCCTCCTGCTGTGGGCCACGCTCAACGCTGCCTTCGTGCTCCTCGGCTCCGCCATCGTCGCCTTTGTGGAGGTAGGCGGGCCCTGCAGCCCGGCCCGCAGGTCTGCCGGTGGAGGGCCCCACCAAGGGGTCACGTGCCCCGGGATCACTTTCCTCCCCGTGCCCTTTCGCTCCTTCCTGTGGGGACATTGGGGGAAGGCGGGGACCGTGTCTGGAAGCTTCTGGGCGCAGCCAGGGTCCCCTGGGCGTGCAAGAGTGCGGGCACCTCAGCAGGCCCCCTGTCCTAGGAACCCCCTCCTGCCTAGGGGGCCACCGGGACCACCATGTCCGTGGCGTTTGTTCCCCTCAGTGGTCACTCTGCGTGGGGGCGGGAGAGGCGAGCAGCCGCCTCCCCCAGCGGCCCGGGCCCTGCCAGGCACGTCTTCTTGGGCGAGTGGTGGCAGCAGCGGCGGCTCGCCCTGCCTGCGGGCTCAGTGCTGCCTCTCCTTCCAGCCGGTCGCCGCTGGCAGCGGGATCCCCCAGATCAAGTGCTTCCTCAACGGGGTGAAGATCCCACACGTGGTCAGGCTCAAGGTGAGGTGCGAGGCGGCCCCTGGGGGCTCCGTGCTGACTTAGGAGTGTTCTGTTTGCCCACGTTCGCCTCCGACATTTGCCCAGACCCGCGCTGTCTGCTGCTGACGCACCTCTGTGTGGACGTGCTGGCAGGTTTATATTTGGGCGTCGACTCCTGGGCACTCCAGGGGGTGGTGGGTGGACCTGGGCCGGGGGTTTGCTGGCGACGTCTCTCCTGCCCTTTCTGGGGACGGGGTGCTCCAGGGAGTGGGGGGTCTGGTCCCTCTGGGGAGCAGAGAGCAAAGCCCGAGGACAGAGCGACAGCTGCTCTGTGTGTCTCCTGTATGGATGTGAGTGCCCGGGATGGAAGGTCCAAGGAGACGGGCGGCAGGGGAATGCGGTCCGCGAGCCCACATCCCTGGACGCTGGCCGCCTTTTGGCCTCCTGCCTGCTAGGGGTCACGATGAGGTTCCTCTCTGTGCAGTTTGTCGCTTGGGTTCTTGACCACGTGTGGCCTCTAATCAGTTTTGGCATCTTTTCCTTTGTGTTCCAGACCCTGGTGATCAAAGTGTCCGGCGTGATCCTGTCGGTGGTGGGGGGACTGGCCGTGGGGAAGGTAACGGAACGCAGCTGCCCCAGCCTGCGCCCCCACCCCTGCCCCGGAGCCGTGGGGGTGGGCTGACCTCCAGGGCACGCTGTCTGTGCCTTCCAGGAAGGGCCAATGATCCACTCGGGCTCGGTGATCGCCGCGGGCATCTCCCAGGGCAGGTCCACGTCGCTGAAGCGGGACTTCAAGGTGAGTCCCCCGCGTGCCCAAGGCCACAGCCCGGGCCGGGCCCGCCTCCCCTGTAGCACCGTCGCCTTAGCCTCTGGTCCGTGGGGCGTGCGGTCACTTGGTGCTCCACGCAGGGCTGTATGTCTGCGTGGAAACGGCGTGTAGCTCTGAGAAGCGTCCACGGGAATGTGGCCCAGAGAGCTCGGGAAGGTCACGTGTGCGGGCTGGTCCTTCCTGCAAAGACCACAGCGTGTGGTCACTGCCAGAGTGGGTGGTTTTCTCTGGACGTCAGTGGGCAAGGAGGCTGCCCGAGACCCCGCTCGGCAGTCCCGCCAGCTGGCCCCATGGCTGAGCCCCTCTGCTCCCCTCCCCCTTCCCTTCCTCCCCCTCTTCCTCACTTTGGGTCCCTTTCCCGTCTCTTCTCCCCTCCCTCACCCCTCCCCTCCCCCTCACTCTGGGCCCCCTCCCCCGGTCTGAGAGAAGTGCCGTCAGAGGCCTGGCCTGAGGCCTCTCTCTTGTCCTGGCCCAGATCTTCGAGTACTTTCGCAGAGACACAGAGAAGCGGGACTTCGTCTCGGCAGGAGCTGCAGCTGGAGTGTCCGCTGCCTTCGGGGCCCCCGTGGGTGAGAAGGGGTGACTGCCAGCCCCTGCTGTGGGGAGGGAGGGTCTTGGTGTTGGGGGACTGCCGCTGAGGGCATGGGGCGGGCCTCCCGAGAGCCCCGATGGCCCTCTGCCGTGAGCCGGGTGCCCTGGGGGTGGGGGCGGGGGCGGCTGTGGGTGCAGGGCTGTCTGGTGGGGTGGGCATCTCGGGGCTGGTGGCTGCTCTTCCAGGTGGAGTGCTGTTCAGCTTGGAGGAAGGTGCGTCCTTCTGGAACCAGTTCCTGACGTGGAGAATCGTGAGTGCGGGCACGGCCCCCTCCCGAGGCTGGGCAGCTCTCAGCCCGGTCCCGCCCCGCCGTCCCCCGCTGGGGCTCAGCCATGTGCCCCTGCTGCCACACGTCGGTGCTGACAGCGTGCATCTCTCCACCTGCAGTTCTTTGCCTCCATGATCTCCACCTTCACCTTGAACTTCGTCCTGAGCATTTACCACGGGAACGCTTGGGACCTGTCCAGCCCTGGGCTCATCAACTTTGGAAGATTCGACACTGAGGTGCCCGCTGCGGCGCCCTTTACCCTGCAGCCTTCCTTTGAGGGGGCCAGGCTGTGTACTCAAGGCTCAGCCTGAGCAGCTGTGGGGGAGCCCTTGTCTGTGGGGCTGGGGCTGGAGCTGGAGCTGCCCCGGGAAGGGGTGTCTCGCTTGGCTTTGCAAGTGGGGCGCCCGTCAGCCAGCAGTGCTCCAGGGGGACTCAGGCACCCACAGACTGTCGGGCAGCATCACTGAGGCTGACGGCCAGTGCCCCGCAGCGGCTCCTGGAGGCTGAGAGGTCCTCAGTGGCCGGCTCTTGCCTGTGGATGGGCTGCTGGTGGGCGGGTCACCAGCATCCTCTCCCTCTTTCGTGGTTCCTCACTTCCCCATTTGCAAAAGCCTGGGCCGTCCCCAGAGCCTCCCTGCTAGGAGGCAGGCAGTCTGGTCTGCCCAAGCGCCCGGGTTTCCTCTCCTGGGGTCTGCACCCTGTGGAGAGTCACAGTGCCCCCGGGCATGCCCAGCCTCGTTTGAGCAGGGGCCGGTGGTTTGCTCATGGACGCTTGCTCTTCCCTTTCCACGTAGACCATGGTGTACGTGATCCACGAGATCCCCATCTTCATCGCCATGGGCGTGGTGGGTAAGGACGGCCGCAGGCTTCAGGCCTGGCCCAGCTGCGGGAGCCAGAGAAGCTCATGGTCCCACCCCTGCTGGCTGTCCCGGGCGGTGGGGAAGCCCACCCTGGGGGACGGAGCTCCCCTTGGCTGGGGACAGCTCCTCAGCTTCCTCACTCAGTTCGTGGGTGGGCCCTCCATCCTCGGGTATCCCCTCTGGCCCCCTGCCACCTGGCAGCCTTCCCTGAGTCCCACACACCTACTTGCTCCTTCCTCATCCCAGGGGGCATTCTTGGAGCTGTGTTCAACGCCTTGAATTACTGGCTGACAATGTTTCGAATCAGGTAAGAAATCAGTTTTGAGAAGTGTGGCCGCACGGGGTCGCTAGAAACAGTCCTGCTCTGGGCTCTCGCCACGCGGCAGCCCCGTGCCCAGCGTGCTTCTCCCCGCGCAACGGGTCACGTGTGGCCTGGCAGGAGGCGTGTCGGGCCTCGCGTCAGCCTCGGCAGTTTGCAGGGGCGTCCACCAGGCACACACTGTCCAGCAGAGGTGCTCGCGTCGCTGGGAGAGCCATCCCGGGGTTCACGGCCGAGGCGGAGTCTTGGCCTTCTTTCTCCTCACCCTTTCACTCCGGGAGGCAGACAAGAGCAGGAGGAAGCCTGGTGGGGGGCGGGCAGATGGGTGCGGCGTCCAGGACGGCCTTCCCAAGTGGTGGGCCCCGTTGTCCTGGCCGCCGGCCTTCCCACACTTGGCCTGGCTGTGCGCTCCAGGTACGTCCACCGGCCCTGCCTCCAGGTGGTCGAGGCCACGCTGGTCGCTGCCGTCACTGCCACGGCCGCCTTCGTGCTCATCTACTCGTCTCGGGACTGTCAGCCCCTGCGGGGGAGCTCCGTGTCTTACCCCCTCCAGGTAGGCAGCCGGGGGAGGTGGGGCCCAGCAAGCCCCAAGATGAGGGCGGGCACCGCGGCCTGGGTCTCACCTGGCCTCCTTGAGTGACGGGCTGATGGGGTCTGCAAGATGGGGTGGTGGGCGTGCAGGGGAGACCCGTGTGCCCACGCTCACCACGGCAGGTTTCGCCGCAGGCCCAGTGCCCGCCCACGACAAGCAGGGACCGGGTGGTTCACACACACGGTGAGTCCCCTCACTGTGGAGAGGGCTGAGCTCTGAGACACGCTCCCACACTGCTGCGTCAGAGAAGCTAGACAGGAAGGGCCACACGTGGCACGGTTCTGTGTACGGGAAACGTCCAGAGCAGGCTCCTTCGTAGACGGGAGCCGTTTGCCGGTTGCCCAGGGGGAGTACACACACACAGGCCTATCTAGGCCCACAGCTGGGGCCGTGGGGTGGACACACGCCACTCTGCTGGGAGCCCCCACTCGAGTTAAGGCCTCCAGGGGCACGCAGTCTTGCTCAGGCTGAGGGCTGGGCCTGGCACACGCCAGGCACCGACGTCCACCCAGGCACCACGGGAGCCTGCTCCTGACGCGAGCTCCCGGGCCCCGCCCCCTCTACAAGACCGCAGCTGGACCCCCGTGTGTGCTTGTGCCTGACGCTGTCCAGCCCGGGACCACCGTGTCCCACTGGCCTGTCCACTCTCACCCCTTGCAGCTCTTCTGTGCTGATGGCGAGTACAACTCGATGGCTGCGGCCTTCTTCAACACCCCGGAGAAGAGCGTGGTCAGCCTTTTCCACGACCCCCCAGGTGCTTGCTCCTGCTCCGAGCTGTCGTTTAACCTGTCCCCACATGGGCCTGTGCCCTCTGCCCTGGGCTGCAGGGCTGGCTGTACTAGGGCCCGCAGCTGGCAGCCAGTGCCCGGGGAACTGGCCAGGCTCCCCACGCTGTCTGCTTCTCTTCCTGGAGGCCGTCCTGTCCTTCGTTCAGACGGGCTCGCCTCCCAGGGTGGGCTTCCCTCCTGGCCGCTGCCCACGGGGGTCACTTGGTCAGAAGACAGCTTGGGGAGGCGCTCTCTGGCACCGGAGCCTGGCACAGTCTTGTGTTCCTGATGACAGATGGGCTCAGGCTGGACACAGACCTGCTTCCAGTTCAGCGGTCTTGGTTCCCTGGGGGCGAGGGGCTGTCCTGACTGCTCGGCGCCTGTCTGCAAGCCCTCTGCCTCGGCTCTGGCTGTCGCCCACCTTCAGTGGCAGCCCAGGGCCCCCACTCCCCTCTGCGCGCCCCTTGAGCAGCCAGGCTGGCGCCCGAGGGCCGGGCCCTGAGACCCTACACCAGGCCTCTGAGGACGGGGAGGCTCAGGGAGTTGGCTGTGACCGGGGGCTCAGCCGGGCCACTGGGCGGGCAGCAGCACGCAGGGTTGAGTCCGCATGGCAGGCCCTGGCCAGTGCCCTGTTCGCAGGCTCCTACAACCCCGTGACGCTTGGCCTGTTCACCCTGGTCTACTTCTTCTTGGCCTGCTGGACCTACGGGCTCACGGTGTCGGCCGGCGTCTTCATTCCGTCCTTGCTCATCGGGGCCGCCTGGGGCCGGCTCTTCGGCATCTCCCTGTCCTACATCACGGGGGCCGCGGTGAGTGCGGGTCCGCCGAGCCGCAGCCGGACCCGGAGCCCTGGGAGAGCTCGGTGGGCTCAGGAGTCCAGGGTTAGGGGGTGGGGCCTGGGGGTGCGGAGCTCAGGCCTCAGCCCTGGCGCTGCCTCCTGCTTGCCTCCCGCCTGCCTCCGGCCGGCTTGGCCTTCATCCTGTGGACCTTCTAGCTGTATCGTGGTCATTCAGACAAGACCTTAAAAAGCCGTCAGGGGTACAGTGAGCCTCCCCTCGCCAGGTTCAGGTCATTGTCCTAGGTTTCCTTCTAGACACAGTTTTGACTTTCATTAATGGTGACTTTCATACTGTAAACTCCTACTTCGTGGAAGTGAATGGCTGTGTAGCTCCTCAGCATGTCGCAGAGCTGTGTGACCACGACCACCACCAAGTTCCAGGGTGTTCTCATTACCCCAGAAGGACACCTGTCCGCGTTAGGCAGTCACGTTTGTGTCCCCACCCCCGGCAGCCCTGGTCCGCTTTCCGCCTCCGTGGACATGCCTCTGCTGGCTATTGCAGCGATCTGTCTGTGCAGGCAGGCCATCGTGAGCGTCGTGTTTTCACAGCTCGCCTGTGCGGTAGCACAAGTTAGGTTTTCACTCCTTTCTCCGCTTCCTGGTGTGGCCCAGGTGTTTGTGCATGGACTCCTGCCCACACCCGGCCCCGCCCCAGCATAGCGCATGCCCGTCTCTCAGGCGGCCAGGTTCACTTGTCTCTGGGCGGGCACGGTGAGCGTGTTCACAGACTCAGGTGACGCTCTCATGGACTCGCTCCTGGGCAGTGCGGTCAGTGCGGCCTAGGTGGGTTTGGGTCGGGGCTGCCACGCCCCTCAGCACCCCGTGTCTTCCCTGCAGGTCTGGGCGGACCCTGGCAAGTATGCCTTAATGGGAGCTGCTGCCCAGCTGGGTGAGTGCTGGCCACCACGTGGGTGTCCTGAGATTGGGAGGGCCCGCACCTCCCCCACCCCCATCTGGTGCTGCCTGGGGGCCAGGCCGCGGGGTTGGATGGACGGCGGGGTGCTGGGCAGGGGACTGTCAGGGGCTGGTGCCCCACCCGCCCAGTCTCGCCCTCCCCCTCCCCTGGGCAGGTGGGATCGTGAGAATGACGCTGAGCCTGACGGTCATCATGATGGAGGCCACCAGCAACGTGACCTACGGCTTCCCCATCATGCTGGTGCTCATGACCGCCAAGATTGTGGGGGATGTCTTCATTGAGGTGTGGCAGGGGAGCCGAGGGCCGGCGGCCGCGGCGAGGGTGGGCCTGTGGGGGCAGTCCCCAGCAGCCTTGTGCATGGCCGCGCCCTCTCTCCCCAGGGCCTGTATGACATGCACATCCAGCTGCAGAGCGTGCCCTTCCTGCACTGGGAGGCCCCCGTTACCTCGCACTCACTCACCGCCAGGTACCCTCCGGGCAGGCCCGCAGGCTGGGTGGGTGCTGGACGCCCTGGGAGGCCTCGTCAGCCATGTGGTGGGTCACGGCGTGGCTCTTCCCCAGGGAGGTGATGAGCACACCGGTCACCTGCCTTCGGAGAAGGGAGAAGGTGGGCGTCATCGTGGACGTGCTGAGCAGCACGGCGTCCAACCACAACGGCTTCCCCGTGGTGGAGGACGCTGACGGCACGCAGGTACCAACCCCTGCGGAAGGCCGGGCTGCCACCTGTGCTGGCCAGAGCGGCGAGTGGGGGCGGGCTCCCATGAAGGGGGGTGTCTTGCTCTGGGGTTTCTGTTAGAAGCCACTGCTCACACCAATGTGCCCGTGAGCTCAGTTTCCGCGGTGTGGGTGGTTATTGAAGCACCCTAGCGTCTTGTCCTACCCCAGGCTGCATCACCAGCTGGGGTCAGGGTTGCGACTGTCGGGGTCATGACAGGACATGCAGCCCTGCTGCCTCCGGCATCGGGGCCAGGAGCTAGGGCCTGCTGCTTGCCCCCACAAACACAACGATCTCTCAGCACCTCTTGCTCTGGGTCCTGCCGCCTCTTCTGGCATCTGGGGACCAGTAAGCCTGCCCGGGAAAGTGCCTGCAGCATGGCTAGTGCCCGTGGGCTGCCGGCATCCCCTGGGAGCCTGGCTGGAGCCCGCAGCTGTCTCGGCGCTGGCGGCTGGCAGCCCAGACGGCAGGGTGGGCCCCGGGGCCCCTGCAGATGCGGCGTCTCTCGTGCAGCCCGCTCGGCTCCAGGGCTTGGTCCTGCGCTCGCAGCTCATCGTCCTGCTGAAACACAAGGTAGGCCGCCGGGCGGCCCGGGAGCCGGGCAGGGCCTGGGCTCTGAGCCTCCAGTGCCTGACGCCCACCCCACCTTCCACCCCACCTCCTGCAGGTGTTCGTGGAGCGCTCCAGCATGGGCCTGCTGCGACGCCGGCTGCGGCTGAAGGACTTCCGCGATGCCTACCCGCGCTTCCCCCCGATCCAGTCCATCCACGTGTCGCAGGACGAGCGGGAGTGCACCATGGACCTGTCCGAGTTCATGAACCCCTCGCCCTACACGGTGCCCCAGGTACTGCTGGGGGCATCCTGCCCCATCCCCTCCTGGGTGGGGCAGGGCTGGCGGGTGAGCTGAGGCCGTGTCCATGTTGCAGGAGGCGTCGCTCCCACGGGTGTTCAAGCTGTTCCGGGCCCTGGGCCTCCGGCACCTGGTGGTGGTGGACAATTGCAATCAGGTGAGGGGGGCCTGCTGCCCCTGGCCTGCCTGCCCGCCCCCAGGGCTCCCCTAGGCTGTGCCATCCCTTGCACGCAGGGCAGGGGCATCCACAGGGGGATGCTGCACCTCATGACCCGGCTTTGCTCCCTCAGGTGGTCGGGATGGTGACCAGGAAGGACCTGGCCAGGTACCGGCTTGGAAAGGGGGGCCTGGAGGAGCTCTCTCTGGCCCAGACGTGAGGCCCTGGAGCCCGCACCTCCCCCAGGGCCCCCGCCTCACTCCCTGGCAGCAGATCCAGCAACCACGAGGCGTTGGGGATGGCCCGACCAGCGTGTGGCGCACGTGGGCGCTCTGTTCTCAGTGTCCCGTCCCCCAACCTCGCCCTAGGAATCCTACACCCAGCCTCCTGTTCCTGGTTCTTCAGGAATCTGTGCAACTGCTGCTCTCTTCCCAAGAGCCCGTGAGCACGCGTGTCTGCGTGTGTGTGAGGGGACAGCTGGCAAGCAGGGGCCCATGGGTCCAAGTGCTGCAGCCCCACGATGGGCTGGCTCCTAGGCCTGCACCCTGCGCACCGCCAGCGGCTGCAGCGGACACCCCTGGCCCTGGCCCTCAGGCCTCGGCTCAGTTGGTGGCTGTCAGGTTTTGGGTCTGGGCAGAGACCCGAGCTGCAGGCACAGAGGCGAGGGCTCGGGGAGCAGGACCATCCTGGAGCGCAGGCCCCAGAGCCGGACTCCCAGACTCACCTCTGCAGCCCTGGCCTCGCCCCCCTCAGTGCAGTGGGCTTTGTGCCAGGGTCTGGGCCCAGGGGGAGAGCTGAGACCCTCCTGGAGGCCTGGAACCCCGAGTCCAACCACGCCTGTCGCCACACCCCTGTGGACGCCCCTGGGAAGGCGGATCTTCTTGGCACACGGAACCCCAATGGCCCTGAGCGATACTCGGTAGCAGCTCTGCTTCTGGTATCTGGGGCAGGGGGTTTCTGGGATGAGTCGGCTAGCCCAGAGCAGGGACGCACCCTTCCCAGGCCGGGCAGGCCCAGAGCTGGGATGCTGTGTCCCTGAGGCCCCACCGGACCTTTATTCTGGAGGGACTGGCGTCCCTGGCCCACTCTGTGATGGTAGCCATGGATGGCTCTGTGATAGGTGGGTGGGCACTCCAGCTGGGTTTCAGCTCCTTTTAAGGGGGTGGGGCCTCGGAAGGCGGCTCTCTTCCTGGTGAGGAAGCGCTCTGTGGGGGGCGTGGGCGTCCGAGTGTTGGGATCTGAATGGGAGAAATAAAGGAATGGTACTGATGACCTGTGTCAGCTCCTTGTCCCCCCAGTGTGGACCCTGATCTAGCACCCAGGATTCACCAGCTCACAGGGGTGGAGGTGGGGGATACCCCAGCGGGGACATCTTTGGGGGATGCAGGTGAGGGGCTCAGAGACACCTGGATGGGGAAGTGCCTGGGGCCACCCTATGCCCCAGGGAGGGTGGGCCCCGCCACCACATCCTCGTCCACGTTGCTCCTGGGACCACCTCAGAGCCCTTTGAGAAGGCGGTCTTCCCTCCCGCTGCCTCCTGACCACGGCCCCGGTCCCCACACACGGGGGCCCCCAGGCCACGGCCACTCGGTCAGGGTGCTGCCCCTCAGTGCCACCCTGTCCCTCATCTGCCGGCCTCCAGGGTGTGTGATGTGGCCGCCGCGTTGGGCTCCCTGGGGAGGGGTCCCCTTTGACACAGACACCTTGTCACAGGGAAGCCCCCCGATCCCTCGTGGGCAGGTCTGGCAACAGTGGGAGGGGGACTACCTGGGTGGGGTGAGGGGCCCTGAGTGTCCACACGGGCCTGAAGCCTGACGCGGCTCCCCCCCCCCCGGCACCGGGCTGCAGGCTGAGGCGCGAGGAGAGGGCGGGCGCCGTCCCGTAGCCGGGCATTGACGAGTGAGGGGCCGGGGGGCATGTTAGTTACCCCCTTAGAGCAGGCTGCAGGTCTGCTCGGCCTGCCCTTCCTGGCGGGGCTGCGCCTCCCCTACGGCCGCGCCCTCTGGGTGGCCTGCCCCAACCCCGCCCCGTCGCCCCCGTGCCTCCGGCCTGGCCGCCCACCTGTGCTCGGTGTGGCCCTGGCCTCCAGCCTCCCCGCTCAGGCTCCCTGGCCAGAGGGCAGGTGATCGCTTCCAGGCCGCCCCTCCCACCGGGCTAGGGGCTCCCAGGCTGACCCAGCGGCCGGCAGCCACTCTCCCAACCGGCAGAGGGGTGTTCCCTCAGGGCCGTCCGAGAGTGGGCAGTTGGGGTGGCCTCACCAGGACGGGGAAGCTGAGGGCTCGGGTTCCACTGGCAGTTGGGCCGTGAAGTCAGGAGGTTCTGCTGAGGAGAAGGTTCCAGCAGAGCCCTGCTGCCCTCCAACCTTGGTTTTGTCCTGGAAGGAGGAATGTGAGGGCAGGGTGGCCTCTTTGCGCCCCACGTGCTCCCCCGACCCCAGAGCTTCTGGCTCTGACTCCCCACCGTCCCCCCTGCCCCTCACCCCCACGCCCGGGGCCGACTCTGGGCCGCTGCGGGGCGCGAGGCCCAGGCCTTCTGGCAGCAGGCCGACCACAAGCGGAGCTGCAGGTGAAGCTGTGAGTTGCGGCTGGAGCTGGGGGTACCGCCAGGTGAGAGCTTCTGTGCCCCGTGAGACCCCCAGGTCCCCTCACAGCCCAGGCCGCCCTCGGGCTGGCAGGCACTGTCCCGCTCTTGCTGTCCAGCGCTGTGTGTCCTCAGGTGGGGCCTGGACCTCTCTGAGCCTGAGCGTCCTGTGTGGACGGCGAGAGCCGAGCCCTCCCTGGGCCCTCGGTGAGCCCTTCCTGTGTGGCCCAGCGGGATGAGCCACGGTGAGCGCAGCGGGTGCCCGCGGCAGGGTCTGGGGTCCATCTGGGAGCAACTCCCCTGTCAGCCCCAAAGGCGAACCCCAAGTTACCTTCTCGTAGAGCGGACAGACAGCAGCCCCTCATCCGAGGCCTCGCCGCCCTCCCAGCTGAGCACCATCGCCGCGGAGGACCTGGGGCTCCTGGAGGAAGAGTTGGCCAGCCCCGAGTCCCTGAGCCCGGAGGAGGTCTCGGAGAAGGATGCGTGCAGCCGCCTGCCGTCCGATGCATCCAACCCGGAGCAGGGCACCCTGAAGCGCTGGAAGCAGCTGGAGCAGTGGTGAGCCCCTGGGGCAGGCGGGGCAGCCTCGCAGTCAGGACTGCCACCCCACACAGACGGCCGACTCGGCCTGCTCCTCGCCCCGCAGGGTGGCCGGCCTGCAGGCTGAGGTGGCGTCCCTGCGGGGACACAGGGCCCGCTGCGAGCATGCCACGCTGAGCTTGCTGCGGGAGCTGCTGCAGGTGCGGGCCTGCCTGCAGCTGCAAGATGCACAGCTGAAGAGGCTGCAGCTGGAGGCGCGGCAGGCGGTTCCAGCCCCCGAGAAGGAAGCTGTCCAGGTGGGGCGTGTCCCAAGGCCTGGAGGCATCGCCTCCCTGGACCCTGAGCCCCACTCAGCCCAGGCCCAGCACTCCGACAACCCCCGGGGTCCAGCTCCAAGGCCCCGGCTGCACTCAACCCGCGTCTCCGCCTCACAGCTCCCTGGCCCACAACAGCAGAACCAGATGCAGGCTCTGGACAAGAGGTACCACCCCCCGTACCCCCCACTCACGGAGCATGCCTGGGGGAGGAAGAGGGTCTTTGGGGAAGCAGCCGCTGCTGCCCGGGCAGCGGGCCCCAGCCCCGGGCTTTGGTTCCCTCCAACGTGGCGTCTTGCTCGGGTTAGCAAATCTGTCCGCAGCTCCACTCGAGAAGGCCTGGTTGCTAGAGCCCGGGAGCCCGGGAGCCCAGGAAGGGGCCTGAGGCTTGGCCAGGCCCCCACCCCGAAGGCTGCCCAGCCTGCTCCTGGCCGCCGGGAGGGGGCGGGCGGGCCCCAGGCTCCAGGCAGAGGTGCCTCTTGTGTGCCAGGCTGGTGGAAGTCCGGGAGGCCCTGACCCAGGTCCGGAGGAAGCAGGCGCTCCAGGACTCCGAGCGGAAGGGCGCCGAGCAGGAGACTAGCCTCAGGTGGGCCCCTCGGGAGGCGGTCTCTGGACCTGACGAGTGGTCGTGGGGGTGTCCCATGGCAGGGTAGGCGTCCCCCGTGCCCTGGGTGCCAACCTGCTGGTTGACTGGAGGCCTCAGAACCCCTGTGGGCCCTCTGTGGGGAAAAGAGACTCGAGCCCGGGGTCCCCACCCCTCCCCTCCCCCGTCATCACACTCAGAAGGAGCCCAGCTCTCACCATCCCGGGGTGGGGGTGCTGGGGGGACAAGTACTGGGCTTCTGGCCTCTCGAGAGCGTTTACCCCGGCGGGGTCGGACCCCCTGCTTTGCCAGCCCGTGGATCAGTCTCTGCCCTGCGGATACAGGGTCAGGCCTGAGAAGGACTTGGTATCCAGGCCCCCGCAGCATCCCTGGGGCCCCCCAAGTCCCTCCGGCCGGCTGGGCTGCAGTCACCTGCAGCCATTGCCCCCAGGCTGTCCGAGCTGACTGGGAAGCTGAAGCAGGAGGAGCAGGACCGCGAGGTGGCCTGCGGGGCCCTGCAGAAGAGCCAGGAGGAGGCGGGCCAGAAGCTGGACCACCAGGTGGCCAGGATGCAGGTACCCGGGAGGCCCAGGCCCGGCCCAAGCATCTGAGCGGCCGATGAGCTGCCAGTGAGCTGGTCCATGCCGGACCCCTCCCAGCCGGCGTCTCCTCTGTTGGAGGGCTCTTCCTTTCCCTGGCTCTTTTTTGGTTCTGTCCATGTGTTTGGACCTGGGCCAACCCCCAAGACCTATGCTGTCCACCATGGTGGCCACTGGCCACAGGGGTCTCTGTATGTCGGCTCCTTGGTCACAAGAGCCGGGTCACTGTGCCCTGTGGCTGCCTGTGGCCGGCGCCTACCGCTATGGCCATGAGATGGAGCACGTCCTCCCCCACAGAAAGTCCATCACGAGCGCCTCCCCGTCCCGAGGGACCAGCCCCTGGACCAGGAAACAGAAGCTCGTACCCTGAGGCCCTTCCCCATGCTCCACCCCGACACGTGGACACGCATATCCTGGCGGGCCCGTTGCTGGGCCAGTGCACGTGGCCTAGAAGGTGGGGCCGGGGCCGTGCGCCTCTGGCCCAGCCTCTGCAGCTTGCAAATAGAGACCAGGCCCCACGCCACGTCCCCAGCTGCTGCCCGCATAGCTCAGCTGCCCCGCTGCCTGCCACCCCACCGCGGCCCTGTGGGAGGGCGGTGTGCCGGCCCCATCAAGAGGCAGGTGCTCCGGGCAGCGTCAGGGCCCAGGGTTCCCCACCCCCGGCTGACCCGCTGCTCCCCTAGTGCACCCCGGGGCACTGAGTGGGCTCCTCGGCCTGTGGTCATCTGTCTACTGTTGCCCACGGCTGCTCTGGCGCGGGAGCCACGAAGCTGGACGGTTGTGACAGAGACCTTGGGCCCACTAACCCAACCGTCTGCCTCCTGGTTCTTTACAGAAGCAGCCGAGCCTGGCTCTGGGTCAGCCTGCGTGGGGCGGGGAGGCCCGTGTGGGCTCAGGGCACACCTGCCCTGGACTGGGGGTGGCCCTCCTGGCCTTAAAGGAGAGGGTGCTTCGTTCCTGTGGGCATGTGAGGGGGGGCACTGAGCGGGGCTGCACCCAGATCCCTGGCGAGTCAGGAAGGGAGCGATGGAGGGAGAAAGGGAAGGGCCTCCTCCCTGGGCCTGGGGATGAGGATGGGCAGTGTGCAAGTGAATGTGTGTGTGTACACGTGTTTGTGTGTGTGCGCCCGTGCTCAAGCAGACACCGAGGTCCTGGCAGGGGTGGGATCAGTGGCTGGTCTGCCGTGTCCCTTGGCCCGGGGGTCTGGGGGTTACTGTGGGGACCACGTGTGTCCTGGGCCCTTTCATAGCCCTTTCGGACCAGGGCCCCGCCTGCCTGCCTGCCGTCCTCTGGAGGGTGTGACGGGCCTGGCCCTGCAGGTGCAGGGACCAGGGCTGCCTCTGACAGAGAAGGATGGGCAGAGTACAGCATGGCAATGTGGGCGAGGGGGCAGGCGTGGGGGATGCCCACGGCCATGGCAACTGCGTGGACCCTGCCCGCAGGCCCAGATGACCAAGCTGGGGGAGGAGATGAGCCTCCGCTTCCTCAAGAGGGAGGCCAGGCTGTGCGGCTTCCTGCAGAAGAGCTTCCTGGCCCTGGAGAAGGTGGGCGCTTGAGGGGGGAGCGGGGGGCGGCTGCACTCCCCACGCCCCGGGCTCATGGCCACTGGCCGCTGCAGAGGATGAAGGCCTCGGAGAGTGCACGGCTGCGGGCGGAGAGCGCCCTGCGGGAGGAGCTGGAGGGCAGGTGGCGGCAGCTGCAGGAGCTGGACACGGAGCGCGTGCGGGCCCAGCAGGACCAGTGCCAGGTGGGGGAGGGGCGGTGCCAGGGGGAGGGGCAGGGCCGGGGGAGGGGCGGTGCAGTGGGGGAGGGGCAGGTGCCAGGTGGGGGAGGGGCGGTGCCAGGTGGGGAGGGGCGGGGCCGGGGAGGGGCAGTGCCAGGTGGGGGAGGGGCAGTGCCAGAGGAGGGGCAGGGCCGGGGGAGGGGCGGTGCCAGGTGGGGGGGCAGTGCCAGGGGGAGGGGCAGGGCCGGGGGAGGGGCGGTGCCAGGTGGGGGAGGGGCAGTGCCAGGGGGAGGGGCGGTGCCAGGTGGGGGAGGGGCAGGGCCGGGGGAGGGGCGGTGCCAGGTGGGGGGGCAGTGCTAGGCAAGGGGGTGGGGACGTTGCCAGGCAGCAGGGAGGCACAGGCCCAGGTGGGGGGAACGGGCAGTGCCAGGTGGGTGGTGGGGAGGCCAGGTGGGAGGCACAGCGCGTGCGGGCCCTGGGGGGGCAGTGTGCCAGGCCCCCTCCACCTGGCAGCAGGAAGAGTGCCACCTCCTGGAGCAGTGCCGGGGCCTGGACAAGGCCGTGGTCCAGCTGACTGAGTTCGTGCAGCAGAACCAGGTGTCGCTCAACCGCGTCCTGCTGGCCGAGCAGAAGGCCTGGTGGGTGTCTGAGTGGGCCCTTGGGTGGGGCGGGTGTCCTCCTAGCATGGTGCCCCAGGGCAGAGGGGCAGCCTTTAGTGGGGGCTCCCCTCAACACCCCGGCCTGTCCCTCGCAGGGTGCTCTGAGTGGTGGTGGACACTGCCCAGTCTAGTGGCCCCTGGGATGACACCCATCATCTTGTCCCTGGGGCCTCCTGGAAGGCTCTGAAGCCAGTGGCCCTGGTCCAGTGTCCAGGCTGGGGGCCAGCCTTGGCTGAGGGTCAGTCTCTCTCAGTGGCACCCACCCCCAGGGATGCCAAGGGGCAGTTGGAGGACAGCCGGGCTGGGGAGCTGGCCACCTACCTGCAGGAGAACCTGGAGGCCATGCAGCTGGCCGGGGAGCTGGCCCAGCAGGAGACACACGGCACCCTGGAGCTGGTGAGGCGGCCGGGCGGGGGGCAAGCTCGCAGGGTCCCCCTTCGGGGCAGATGGCACACTCAGCCCCGCCCCCCGCAGCTCCGAGAGAAGAGCCAGGCCCTGGAGGTGTCCGTGGCTGAGCTGGTCAGGCAGGTGAAGGACCTGAGTGACCACTTCCTGGCCCTGAGCTGGCGGCTGGACCTGCAGGAGCAGACACTGAGCATGCGGCTGCGGGAGGCGAGTGTCCCAGATAGGAGGGGCCCCGCCGCCCTGGCCGCTGGCCCCACGGCCCCGGGCCCAGAGCGCACAGGCTCCACAGAGCGGCCAGCACAGCAGCCTCCTCCCTGGGGTTCTCCGTCTTCTGTCTCTAACAGCTTTATTGAGGTTCAGGGCACAGGCCGCACAGTCCAGCTTTTCAGAGCATGTGATTCCGTGGATCTTTGTGCATTCAGAGATGTACGAGCATTACCACGGTCATTCTAGAACCTTTCGTCCCCTCTGAAGGACCCCCGTGTGTCCGTGGACACTCCCCCTCCCCAGCCCCGGGCAAGCACTGATCTGCTTCTGTCTGTGGATCTGCCCACTCTGAATGTTTCACATAAATGGGACCGAACACCCTGTGGCCTCTGTGAGTGCCTCTCGCTGAGCATCAGTGTCCGAGGTCCATCCGCGCTGTGTGTCAGCACGTGCCTCCTTTTCTCGGCTGTGACATCTCACCGTGGACGGACCGCAGCTTGTCCATCTGTCAGCGGATGGACACTGAGCTGCTGCGCTCTGATGCCCTCAGTCCTGCTGTGAACACGTGTGCACACGTGAACACCTGTTGGCGGTGGGGCGGGCTGCCTGTTTTCAGTCCCTGTCTGCACAGGCTCGTGGGCCACTGGGGCAGGGAGCCGGGCCTGGCCATGTTAGGGGTGTGCTCTGCGCAGCCTGGGGCCCTGCCCGGAGTTCCGGGCCCGCCGTGGGCCAGGCCAGGCTGTGTCCAGTCAGCGTGGACCTGCGCAGACCTGGGGCGGGTGCCCATGCCCTCCGGGAGCTCTGCTGTGTGGGGGCGACCGTGTCTGTCCATCCGCCCATGCCCCCCCCACTCACTGGTGCCCCCCCCAGACACAGAATGAGTGGGAAGCCGCAGAGCAGCGGTGGCGGGGAGGCCTGACGCGCTGTCAAGAGGAGGCGGAGGCGCGCCTGCGGGAGGTGCAGGAGAGACTGGACCGCCTGCCCCAGCAGGTGGGTGAGGGCCGGGCGGCCTCCCCTCCCGCCGTGCCCGCCCTGAGCTGCCCGCCCGCTCCACGTTTCAGATAGAGGCTGTCACTGACAAGTGTGTGCTTCACAAGAGCGACTCGGACTGCAAGATCTCTGCCGAGGCCACAGCCAGGTGAGGCCCGGCTCCCACACGGCCGGCAGGGCCTTCAGGGCAGGGCTGCCCCGCCTCCCCCCCAGCAGGGCACAGTCATCTTAGCACCACCTGTGGCCTCCAGGGCCTCCTGACGGTGGGCATCCTCCCCAAGTCCCTGCCCCTGTGGCTGTCCCTAGCCCCACCTGGCCCAGCTTTGGGCTTGGGTCCTGCTGGGGGCTGCCATCCCCCTGTCACCTCCTGGGGACCCCCCAGGGCCCACCGGAGGGGCGGCAAGGCTGAGCGCCCCTGCCCTGCCCAGGGCCTCCTCCCCCTGCCGCTCTGCGTGCCCCCGCGGGCCCTCCCAGAGCCCAGCAGCCCCGCCTCCTTGCCCACAGAGAGCTGGCGGTCGAGGCCGTGAGGCAGGAGCTGGCTGCCCTGCTGTCCTCCGTGCAGCTGCTCAGAGAGGGCAACCCCGGGCGCAAGATCGCCGAGATCCAGGGCAAGCTGGCCACGGTACCCTGGGCTGGCACACTCGGCGGGGGCAGGGGCCACACAGACTTCCCCCCACCAGGGAAGCTCAGATCTAGGACGCCGCCTGGCGGGTGGGGCAAGGCTCATGGAGCCAGGCGTCCTGCTGCTGGCTCTGCACCCCTCGGCCTCTGAGAGTACCAGTGGGAGCTCCCACGTGGACTCCTGGATGCTGGGGCATGTCCACGGTCACACGGGAGAGAGCGGCCCTGAGAACTGCTGAATCCCGCCTTGTCACTGGGCAGAGTGATGCTCCCGGCTCCCACCCAGGGGCCAGGACCCTCTTGTGGGAGAGTGCCTCCTGCCCCAAATGGCTGGGGTGGGGCCGCCCCCCGGGGCTGCAGACTCCCTGCGTCCGTGCCCACAAATGGGGGGCCGTGTTTAGTTTCAGAACCAAATGATGAAACTGGAGACCAGCATCCAGGACAACAAGACCATCCAGAATCTGAAGTTTAATACAGAAACCAAGCTGGTGAGAGGAGGCCCCCGAGCTGGGCGCTCCCGCCCCCCAGGCCTGCAGGGGGCCACCCGTGCCTTCCTCTGTGCGGAGCCTGATGCCCTGCTGCCCTCGCCACCCCCAGCCCGGCCACCCCCTAGCTCTCCTTTCTGCGCAGCCGTCTGTCTGTGTGCGTGTCTGGCCCAAGCCGCGTTTCCCAGCAGATAAGGCCCGGGTTTGTCCAGAGGGAGATAATCCCCACTGGCGGCCCCCCGTCTAGTCCGACTCCCGTGTCCACAGCGCGCGGAGGCGATGGCCACCCTGCAGGAGAGCGTGCTGCGCCTGTGGAGCGAGGAGGGCCCCTGGGCCCCGACGCTGGGCAGCAGGAGGGGCCCCACGTCCCTGGAGCGGCAGCAGCTCTTTGTCAAGGAGGTGGCCCCCGACGACGTGGTCCCTGTGAACCGCTGGGGCGTGTATCAGGCCGTGAGGTGGGCAGCGGGAGCCGCCTTCCAGAGCGCCTGCAGGTCTGGGTTCACGGGAGGCCTCAGGGCAGGGGATGGAGGTGGGCCCTGGGCCTGAGCCGTGTCTTGGGCAGGTGGCTACAGTGGAAGGCGGTTCTCATGAATCTGGCATCCCAGCAGACGCCCGGGAGTGCAGCCCTGGAGAAGCCCCTCAGCCAGAAGCCTGCCCGCCGACTCTCATCCCTGCCCATTCCCCAGAAATAAATGTGCCCGCCCCATTCCTGTCGGAGTCCAGAGTTCCCTCCCAGGGGCGGTCAGGAGGCCCTGAGCAGAGAAATGACCAAGAGGGTCTTTCCAAGACTTCCAGAACCCCTGTTCCAGCCAGAGCCACCGAGCCCAGGCCCCACGGCTCCCTGGGGCCTCCCTCCCACAGCACTGTGGCCCCCAGGTGTTGGCTCCGCACCGAGAGGACACCCTCTCCCCGCCCCACCAGAAAGCCCTCAGCCAAGTAGCTGGCCCTGGCGTGCTGCGGGCACCGCAAGGAGGGGCCGCCCTGGGGCCAGCCGGCTGGGCAGTGCAGAGGGCGGCCCTACACCACCGGCTGGAACCTCGGGGGCTGGCCTGGGGGACATGGGACTCGCCCACAGTGTGTAGACTCGAGCCCCCACCTCCGAGGGGCTGCAGCTCTTGCCCCGCCCTCCCTCCTATGGGCAGAGCCCCTGGGCAGCCCTGGCTCACCCCTGCCCTCGCCTGGGGAGCCTCCACCTGAGCTGGTCCAAGTCCTGGTGGCTGCCGTGGCTGGGGGTCCCCCGGCTCCTTCCAGTTCAGCAGGAAAGCAAGTCCAGACGCCTGGTGCCCTCGGCTCACCCCACACTGACCCTCGAGCAATCACTAGGCCTCGGCCAGCTGCACCTCCTCCAGGCCCGGGGCCCCCGCGCCCAGCAGCTCAGACCCGGCCTCTGCCGACCAGCTGGCCAGCAGGTCGCTGAAGTCGGGCGTGCCGGGGTGCAGCAGGCCCAGGGGACTGGGCGCCGGCTCCCTCCAGAAGGACGGGGGCAGCTTCCTCTGGGTCATGGGGGTGATGTGGCCGTACTTGCGCTCCAGCCTGAGTCGCCGGCCGCCCGCCGCCTGGGGCCCCGAGCACTGCCGCAGCCCATAGTCGAAGAGCTCGGCCAGGGGCCCCAGCAGCTGCGGCCCGTCCCCGCCAAGGCCTGGCCCACGCGCCTGCCCCTCGGGGCACCCTGGGGAGCAGACCCCGGGCTCGGTGGCCTCATGGTCTTCTGGGGGGGCGCCGCGGGCCGGGCGCACCAGGTCGGCGCAGGAGAGCTCCCTGGCCGAGCTGCTGGCCGGGTGGCCGTCGGCGTAGATGTCACAGGCATCGGGGTCCTGCCCCCGGTCCTTGCGGCCAAAGTACCGCTGGATGTCACCGCTGATGAGCTCCGAGAACCGCAACAGCTGCAGCGGCGTCTCCGGGCTGCTGGGGTCCTGGGGGAGCACTTCAGGGGCCCAGCCTGGGCTGCGGGGGGCTGGGCTGTGGCCCTCTGGCCCCTCAGTCTCCAGCTCCTCCTCCTCCCCCTCCTCCTCCTCCTCGGAAGTGTCTGGGGGCTCCGGGGCCGGGGGCGGGAAGGGCCGGAGGGCTGGCAGGGGCAGCCGGAAGTCACAGAGCGGCCGGATGACTCTCGCGGCCATCTCCTCGCGGAGCGTTGGGGCAGTGGGCGCCGGCTGTGGAGGGAGGCAGAGAGGGGACAGGGTAGCGGTCGGGGCCCCAGCCCCCCTAGGGGGGCCACTGCAGGCTTGGGGCGGGTGCCGAGCTCAGGGATGGCTGATGTCTGGGGAGAGACAGGTGGTGGCCTGCGGGCGGGTGGGCGCGGCGGGAGGGGGCGTGCAGGCTGCAGTCACCCCGAGGGGCGGGTTCATCCTCCCCTGTGGGGGGTGCTGGCAACAGTGCCCCTGAAACAGCGCCTCAGAGACGGGAGCGGGCCAGGGGGCAGGGAGCTGGCCAGGCTGGGCTGCGGGCAGGTTTGGGGTCCGCAGAGCTCTGTCCCAGCTCAGGGTTGCTGTGGCCCCTGACACACAGGCTGGCTGACACGGCATCTGCCCCGGGGCGGGGCAGGACGGGCCAGGGCCCCCCTTGGTGCCCCCGCAAGTGTCTGTGGTTGGCAGGGTCCCCTGTGCCTAAGGTGCCAGTGCTGAGCCTGGGAGGCTGGGCCTGGCCGCCTTGACCCAGCTGCTCTGTCCCTTGAAGTCTGGGGGCTTCAGGGGCCATGAGGGTGACGCTGGGGGGCCTTTGGGGGAGGGCAGAGCCATTTCTCCACCCCCACTGCCCCAGGCTTCCCTGTGCTCTCTGTGGGGAGGAGGGGGGTCACATCGAGTGTCCCTAGCCTGAGGCTAGGTGTGGGGAGGTGGTGCAGGCAGGACTGGGGAAGTCACTGACAGGTTGGAGGCCAAGGGGGGCTGCGGGCAGGGTGGTGGGTGCAGGGAGCTGATTCTGAATGCGGGAGGCCCCCACCCCGGGACAGGCCGAGCTCCTCTGCTTCAGGGAGGCCAGGCGGGCCAGCCCTTGGCCAAGAGGCCTCCTGGTGGGCGCCCTGGCAGGAGGCAGGAAGAAAGGGAAAGGGGTTCAGAGAGGGAGGGGTCCCAGCTTCAGGAAACCACGCTGTGCGTGGGGGAGGGGCGAGGAGTCGGAGTCAAGGGAGCTCCCCTCCCCCGCCCCCTTCCCCTGCCATCTGCTCGCAGTTCTGGGGTCTCTCTTCACAGCCTGGGTGTCCCATGGCCCCAGTGTTGGGGTACGGATGGCCGCTGGTGGGGAGTCGAGCTTCGAGTGTCCTGTCTCCCCCTGGCCTGGGCTTGTCCTCAGTGACCCGGCCCTCCCCACCCTGCTGGTGACCCCTCCCAGTGGGTGGGTGGTCTGCAGAGACCACCTGGGCAGAGGAGCCCACAGCCTTCTTCTGCCACCCGCGCCCGCCCGCCGCCCAGCCTGGCTCCTACCTGCCGCAGCCTGCAGCTCCCACTGGGCAGGCCCACCTCCACCTGGGCTCAAGCGTTTATAGCTGAGCTCCGTGGCCGGCCAGGCCAGCAAATATTTGATGACTGCATTGTCATCGCAGACTGGGCAAATAGAGCCCGTTTGCTTTAGCGCCCGGCAACCAGGGCCCCGCGGGGGGAGCCTCAGCCTGCCCGGGGATGGTGGAGTGTTTGCCGCTCGCCCAGCTGGCTCACACCCGGCGGAGGACCCTTATCTCAGCCGCTGATTGGGGCCCAGACCCAGCCTTGTCAAATAGGCGGAAAATTAAATTTCATGCTATTTTGACTTCTGGAGTAGCCTTCTCTAGAGGACATCCTGCCTCCGCAGCGTCCTGGGTGAGCGGGCTCTGGGCCAACAGTGGCCCTGAAAGCCCAGGACGGCCAGGGACCACCAGCCGGGCCGCTCCCGCCACCTCCCACCGCTCCAGAGCTGCAGGTGCATGTGCAGCAAACCCCGAGGAGCCCCCGCCACCCCCAGGGCCTCGCCCTTGGCACCTCCTTCTCTGGCATCTGGGTCCTCCTCCGAGGGACTTGGTAGCCCCTCCAGCCCCAGGGGTCCCACCACGTCTCCTGGGCGGTTACAGTCAACACCGCAAGCAGGACCCCAGAAGGCCTGCCACCCCAAAAGCCCCGCCCAGGAGCCAGGCCCGGACCCCAGCATCTTCCCATCCTCCCTGCCCCCTTCATGTGCTGCTGCACTCACATCCGGGGCCGCCCAGTCAGTTCCCAGCAAACCGGGGGCCTGAGCAGAGCTGGGGGAGACTCTCACAGCCCTGGAGGCCAGCAGCCCGAAGTGAAAGGTCCTTCCCGAGGCCCCGCTCCCTCCTGGCATCTGGTGTCGCCTGTGATCCCAGGCTCCCAGCCTCCGCTCATCACAGGGCCACCCCACCCCACCCGTGTCCTGTCCGAGCTTCCCTGCTCTTTCGAGAACACCTGTCCCGGGACTGCGGGCCACTCCTGTCCCCCTGACCTCACCCTGACTTGATCTCACCCCACTGACCCTCCTTCCACGTGAGGGTCCCTTCTGAGGTCCATGTGGACACGGTTTGGGGGACACAGTTCCACCTCGTCACCCACCACGCATGGGCGTAGCTGGGTGCTTTCCTCCCGGACAGCAGCCCCAGTGCTGGGGGTGGGGGGTCTCCCAAAGCCTCTGCTGCTCGGGGGCCAGGTTCCGAGCACAGGACAGCAGCCCCTCCCAGCCTGGGCCCCACGACCACTGACGGCCCGAGACCTCCCTCTTGCTGCAGGCCTCACCTGTCCACCTCCTCCCTGGGCCCTTCAGCTCCAGGTTCCAGTGCCCCCTCCAAGGGGGCGGCTCTCCTCCCATCCGACGGGGGTCCTAGTGGGGACTGTGAGGGGACTTGTCCCACTGAAAGCTTCCAGTCACTTCTCTGCCACCTGGAGGGCCCAACGCCTGGCTTCAGGGAAGTGACAGGACATGCGAAGTTCTACCCTAGGGCCGTGAACCACCCCAGGCCAGGCCAGTGACCCGCCCCATGGGGGGCCTTTGCAGCAGCCAAGGAAAACTGGAGCTTGGCGTCCAGTGGCTGCCCAGGGTGGCTGGGACCCCAGGGTCCCTCTCTGCCCAGACACAGCCCCAAGGAGCGCCCTCCATGACCTGCCCAGGACCCAGGCCCGGACCCCAGCATCTGCCCAGACCCAGCAGTGCCCACCGCTGCCTGTCGGGAACAGCCAGGGCCCGGGCCTGGGAAGGGGCTGGAGTCCCCGGGGCAACTGGGTCAGCCCCGCAGGGTGGCGAGGGCAGTGCAATCTGAGTGGAGGCCCAAGGAGGGCCTGTGGGTCTGTCTCCAGCCCTCGCCTGTGCCGGGCCCCTAGCTGAGGGGGCCAGGGCTAAGGAATGTGAGGTGCAGCCGTGCCCTGGAGAAGGTCCTGCCATGTGACCAGAGGGGGGCTTCACGAAGGAGGGGGTCTGCGGGTGCTGAGGGGGCAGGGGCTCCCCAGCCGAGCCGGGGGAGTGAAGGCACTCCAGCAGAGGAGACGGCCTGGCAAGGACCCAGGTAGCCGGGAGCTGGCACCCCGTGGTCGGCTGAGGGATGGCCCCAAGGATACCCACTCCCTCCCCCTGGGAACTGCCGAAGCCTTACCTGGCAGAGGGACCCAGCAGGACTGACTGAGCGAAGGACCCTGAGGCAGGAGGCGGCCCTGGGTTACCCTACCGGCCGTGATTCACAGAGGGAAGGTGGGGGGTCCAAGTGTGGGGTGAAGGGACATGGGGCAATGGAAGCAGAGAGTCCCTGCTGGCTTTGAACCGGGGAGGGGGCCTCGAGCCAAGGAAAGGAGTGGCCTCCAAGCCCCCTGACCCTTGGCACCCTTGAGTGGGCCGGGGGCCAAGGTGCTCAGGCTGCCAGGCCCCCCGGCACCTGCTCCCAGCCGGCCCCCCTCATGGGTGGCACGGGGCCTTCACAGCCCTGGGCCCACCTGCCCCCACCTCTGCTCTCAGGCCTCGGCCCCCGGGAGATGGGCTCTGCTTTTCCAAAGGCGGTGGCCCTGCCTGTCCCCATGCACCCTGTATTGATCTTCCCAGGGAAAATCAATAGGTCCAATATGCCAGCTCTCAAGTGGCGCTACAGTAAATTACTCCCGCCATCGGGCACACCGGGCGGCAGCCTCCCTCCCGTTAGTGGAGCGTCAGGCCCGTGTGAGGTTGCTCTGTGTGCTTAGAGATAATGAAGGCTGAGGTGTTGGTTTATGCCCCGGGGGGGCGGGGGAATCGCTGCCAGTGTGGGGCACCTGTCACCCAGCGCCCTGCCGAGATTGCTGGGGTCAGGAAGCGAGGGTCCTGGAGACGCTCTGGGGGTGGCCCCAGGAGCATCTGGTTGTGGTTTTCCTGTTGGGGCTCCCCCACTTTGGAGAGTCAAGCAAACCCCAGCATTTGGGGCTGCTGTCACCAGCAGATGCTCTGGCCAGAGGCCGGAGGGGACACACATGTCGCTGAACAAGTGGGTTTCAGCAGGGAGAGCTCACAGCCCTCAGTGCAGGTGTCTCAGGAGGCGGGCCTTACAAAGGGCTCTGGGTTCAGCGGCGTGTGCGTGGGGGCTGTGAGTCTCCAGGGGCTGCTGTAACAAAGGATCACTGACAAGGCGGGGTAGGGGGAGTTAAAACAACAGAGTTCCTTTCTCACAGTATCAGAGGCCAGATATCTGAAACCATGAAGACTCTGAAGAAGAGACTCTTCCAGGCCTTTCTTTAAGCTTCTGGTGCAGCCGGGATCCTCCCAGCTCCTCAGCTCTTAGCTCCATCATTCCAGTCTCCGCCTGCCTCTTGGCATGGCCTTCTCCCCATGTGTCTCTGGGTCTTTTCTCCTCTTATAAGGACACCATTTAGGGCCCATCCTATCCAATATGACATGCATATGTGGGTGCTAAGTCACTTCAATCGTGTCCGACTCTTGGCGATCCCATGGACTGTAGCCTGCCAGGCTCCTCTGCCCGTGGGATTCTCCAGACAAGAAAACTGGAGTGGGTAGCCATTCCCTTCTCCAGGGGATCTTCCTGACTCAGGAATCTAACCCGAATCTCTTACATCTCCTGCATGGGCAAGCGGGGTCTTTACCACTAGTGCCACCTGGGAGATCCCATCCAATATGACATAGTTTTAATTAATGACATCCACAAAGACCTTTCCAAATAGGGATCATGTGGTGGGCTCCAGGGGGTCAGAATTTGGAAGAACATTGTTCAGTCCAGTGCAGCATCACTTAAAAGTTGTATTTCTTTTTAACTGCTCTGGGTCTCTGTTGTGGCACGTGGGCTTCCTCTCGTTGCTGAGAGTGAGGATGACTCTTCATCGTGGTGCTTGGGCTTCTCCTTGCAGTGGCTTCTCTTGTTGTGGAGCACAGGCTCTAGAGTGCATGGGCTCAGTAGTTGCCTCCCAACATGTATGGGCTTAGTTCCCAGCAGGGTTTGAACCCACATCCCCTGCACTGGAAGGCAGATTCTTAACCACGGAACCACCAGGGGAGTCCCTAGTATAGCATCTTAATACATCTTGTCCAGAAGGAGGACAGCCACGTCTGGTGAATGACCAGAGTCCCTCCCATTAGCCAGGAAGCGAGTATTTCATCTTTTTTTGAGGTTTGGGCCACATCACATTCATGTCTTGTCTGTGTTCAGATGTGATTGTCTTGAGCCACCGTGGTCATGGAGTGCCCTGGTCCAACACGGATGTTCTCTGAAGTTGTTTCTGTCCCATGGGAGAGCCCAGCTCTGAGCCCCAGGCCAGCTCCCAGAGATAAGGGCTTGCTGACTCCACAGGACCTGTGTCCTTTGCATCATGCCTTCGCCTAGAATGGAGACCCGGCCAGCAGGACTTGGGTACAGAGGATATGTAGATTTGCTAAATCTTTGTTATGGCCTGCACTGCTCCTCCTGGACTCTGACCTCAGAGCACCCTAGGAGCCTGGTGGCTGTAAGGGAACATCCATTGCTTCAGGATGGAAAGATATTTGCATGCTGTCCCATTAACATTAACAGCTGCCCCGGGGCCTGCTGAGGGCCCCTCAGGCAGAGATCCAGTCCTGGAAGCAGTCATGAAGGACAGGAGATGCCCATTTTACAGCTGAGGAAGCAGAGGCTCAAGGGGCACCTGTCCAGGTGTCTAATTTCTGTCAGGCATCCAAGGCAGTCATCAAGACAGTTTTAGTGACCCTTTAGAGGCTGCCTTGCCCGGGGGTGGGGTCCCTGCCCCCCCCACCAGCCCCTACCCCTGACCGCCCCCCGCCCAGCTCTGGGCCCCCTCTGCTGGCCCAGGGCAGCTTGTGCCCAGATGCCTGAAAGCAGACCAACCAGGTGGTTGCATCAGTTGCAGTCAGCAGCACCACCCCTAACCTCAGGGTCCTCCTGAGGTTACCTCCTCAGGTTATCTTCACCTCCTCCAGGAAGCCCTACAGGCTGCACACCACAATGATTATAGTCCATCCTCCTGCCCGTAGCCGTGCTCCTGGGGTTCCCTGTGGCTGAACTGGTTCAGCAGTGACTCTGGGTGGGGTTCTGGGGTGGAACAGGTGGGGCGGAGCCCAGTGAGGAGGACGTGAGCACACAGGCGCCTCTGTTGACACAGCAGCTCTGAACACAGCCCTGGGTTTGGAGCTGAGCCGCCACCAGGGGTTCAGGGTTGGGCTTCCCTGGGTGGGGAGACTTCCCAGGTGCTGCTGAGTTAGGAACACCTCCAGTCCGCCGCCCTTGCTCAAGTGTCTCCAGCATTCCTGGGGTGTGGCGGGATCCCCGAGGCTGTGGCTTCTCCCACCAGAAAGCAGGTGCAGGATAAGCTCAAGGCAAAGGTGCTGAACCGGAGAGGCGGCAAATTACAGCTGCCAACCAAAGATTGTCACTCGCCACCCGGTTCTGCAAAAATGAAGTCACTAGCCAACACAGTCGCTGACGTCCAACACACCCTGAAAGGAGTTAAGGGAAAACTGACCAAAAAAAAAAAAAAAGCACCCTCTCACGTTGTGCTTTTTGTTTTTCAAATGTCACAGGTCACAAAGTGGCCTGGTAATCTGATTTTGTCACCAAGTGCCCCCTCACCCCCACCCCAGCACATTCCCACATCGCCACAGAGTCTATGGTGATGCCTGGGTCCTCCTATGTGGTCTCCAGACAGCACGGCTCAGCTGACCCAGCGCCAGTTTGCCTCTATGGAGCCGACTGGGGAGCAGGGTAGACAGGGAGTCCCGAGACAGCTCAGGGCTGCCTCTCCCGATCTAACTCCTGCAGGTGGACAGGAAGGTCCCCGAGGAGCACGCTGTAGCCTCCATTCACAACAATGGCGCTCCGGGCCCTGCGCAGGTGGTCCCTCTAGCCTGAAGAGGGAGACGTGCCCGAGTGCCCGCCGGGTCCGCGGGGAGGGCCACGGGTGTGCCCTGGTGCCGTGGGTGAGGGCCCACGGCCCTGCGGCTGAGCAGTGCACCTGCCCCACAGGGCGGATGGTGTATATGCGGCGACGGCTGCGCAGCTCGGAGCCCGCAGAGCTTGAGGGCTGGGTGCGGCCCCGGGGCCGGGGACACTAGTCGACGGGACATGGCTGAAGTCCCACGAAGAGAGCAAGACAGCGGCGCGAGGCCAGGGGAAGAGGCGTCCGGGGCTGCGCCGGCACTGCGAGAAGGGTGCGTAGTGTGGGCCGTTATCGGGGGACCCGCGCTGAGGCGAGCTCATCAGAGGACCACGCTAACACCCCGTACCCGCCGATGGGCCTCAGGCCTGGGGCGCAAGCCCAGCGAGAGGAAGGCTAGTGCTGCCTCGGGCCGGCCGCGAACTACATTTCCCGGCATGCCCGCGCGGCCGGCCGGGGGCGGGCCTGCGACGGAAGAGGCTGCAGGAGGACTGAGTCATTTCCGCTGCGCGAGCGGGGACCCACGTTCTGTAGTCGTGAGCGGAGGCCTGGAACAGCACCGAACTTCCGGCTTCGCGCGACGGAAGTGACAGGACTGCGGCGCGCGGCGGCGCCAAGCGCTGAGCCGGGGTCGCGATGAGCGGCGTTCTGTGCGCGCCGGCGGCCGGGTGAGCTGCGCGGGGTCTCGGTGGGACCTCGGGCCGAAGGGGCGGGCGCGCGCGCTCACTGCTTTCTCTCTTCCAGGGCGTTCCAGGCGCTGAGGCTCGTGCGCTGGGCTTCCCGAAGCCCTCCTCCGCCGCCCAGCGGCCGGGCTCGAGCCCAGCTCGCGGCCGAGGGCGACGAAGAGGATGACCCTCACCGTCCCCTTCGGTTTTCCTCCAGCAGAGCCGCGCCGCTCCGCTGGACAGTGAAGCAGTCCCTGGGAACCGAGCAGCAGCGGCCCTGGTGGGTGGTGCTGCCCTTCAGCCTGTCCCTCATGGCTCTGGTCATTTGGTGCTTCTTTAGGCAGGAGACCAGCGCGGACCGGTGGTTGAGACGGATGTTGCTGGAAGAGGTACCAGAGCCCAGCGACGCTTCTGAAGATCCTGGAGTTCCGGTGGCCCACGGGGCGAGGACTTAATGGGGTGCCAGGAGCGAAGCAACAGACCTTACTTAATAAAATCTTACTTAGGCTTTGGCGTCGCGTTTGACCGTTTCTCTCCCCGTTATTACACGCGTCCTGAGACTGAAGGACTTGAATGACGCACCTGGCCAAGCTGAGCCCTTGAAGGCGACGCAGGATGTCAGCAGATCGGAACCGGCTCCTTGTCTGATGCTCGTTTCCCATCGAAAACGTCGGAAAGCTTTCTCAGGTCCACGGAAAAGGTTTTGGTCGCAGCATGTGCTGTTGGATTTGTGCTATGTTTGTACATTATTGTGTTTACAAAGCAACGTAGTGACAGCTGTAGTCCAGTGTGATCCACTTTCTGAGACACAGTGACTGGCAGAAGAGTTAAACATTTTATCTTACAGTGTACTGTGATGTGTATAAATTGATGTTAGTTTAACAAACAATAAAAATTTTAAGTTGGAAATGTGAAGTTAAGCCAATTTTTTTTTTTAATTTTAGCACTTCATTTTAAAAAAGGGAGCTTTCTAGTCATTTCAATTCCTTTAGTTTAGTTTGGTTTTTTTCCCCCAGAATAGGAGCTGAGGAAAGAAACCTAAATGTAACTGGTGGAATATGATCAAACAATACCAGAAATAATGAGCTTTCTCAGCTCTCTATACATTTTTATCTTTAGCAAGACAATAACTTAACTGAGTAGAGTAAAATTGGTAAATATTTTTGTTGACAACTTAAAAGTATTTTGGGTATGTAAATGATTATGTTTCTCAAAGTACTGCTTAGTAGGAAATGTGCTTAATTCTGGATTAAATACAGAATGCATAAAGGGATGATTTTACTTACTTAGCATTTTAGTAGAACGTTTTATCTTGACTTCTTTGGTGCCAAAGTTAACTGGAAATTTCTCTCACTTGGATTGAAGACCACTGACTCTATGGCAGTGTACCGGTCTTGTACTTTTGCAAGACCTCTGCAAAATTGCTCTAAGTGGCTGGCCCGCCTTGATAAATTATGCTTGTTAGGGAGGGGCAACTGAGTCAAGTATATTCATTTTTTTAAAAATGGAGAGACCAAGATTTGAAAAGATTGGCCTAATCATAGCTCAGGCTACATCCTCAGTCCCACTGGTAGCAGAGAACTAAGATGTCCTTTCTCTGGCCTGGAGTGATTGTGACCTTTTTGGTTGTGAACCATTTTGTTTGATTCAAACCTGAATCCTGGTTTTACTCTCACTAGCTCCTGCAAGAAAAAAAAACTAACAGAAGAAATTTTGTTTTCATTAAAATTAACTTTCATATGATCAAAGCAATAAGCTATATTTGGAAAAGTTAGACACTGTGGTAAGCAGAAAGAAGAGAATTGGAAACACTAGTCCTACCACCTAGAGGTACTGCTTTGAACCCTTTTTGGGCAGAAGATAGAGACAATTTTTTTTTTTTAAATCCCAGGAAAAGTTACTGAGGTCAAATGATCTCATATCTTCTAAGCAGCTGTGCTGTTTTTTGTATGTGTCTGGGTACTATCCCAGCCTTTTAAGAACATTCTTTAAAAGTCCCCAAAATGACAGTCCTTACAGCCTATCCCAATTCTCTTCAAGGAAGGTGCCTCTTGAGTGAGGAGGGAAAGGAGACATCATTTTAAAGATCCCCAAATTTCTTTGTCTTGAGCCCTTTTTTAAGCTCAGTGTGGCTCTCTGTATGTGGGCTTCCCTGGTGGCTCAATGTTAAAGAATCTGCAGGAGATTCCATCCCTGGGTCGGGAAGATCACCTGGAGAAGGAAATGGCAACCCACTCCAGTATTTTTGCCTGGAGAATTCCATGGACAGAGGAGCCTGGTGGGCAACAGTCCATAGGGTCGCAAAGAGTTGGACACAACTGAGCACATACACACGGCTCTATACATCTCCACTGGACTTTACTGGTTCCTCAAACTCCTTAGGTTGGAAACAGAATTCAGCTCTCTCAAACCTGTTTCTTTGTATCCTTCCTAGCTTGGGACCTTGGAATTATCCTAGGCTTCTTTCTCATTCCCTACATCCTGACAGTCTTCAAGATCTGTTTCGTCTTCCAAAGAATTCACGGGCCCTGTTTCATTCTCCTGCTTGATTTCCTTAAAACATGTCATGTTGTTCATTTTTTGCTATTTTAATTTCCAGGTTTCAATGTACTGTTTGTAGAGGTAGTATATTTTTTAGGCAATGTGAACATATAAAGGTAGTCATTCATCCCACCACCAATGATAGTTTATACTATTTTAGTGTATTACTTGTATTTGAAAAAACAACAGCAACTTATATTCTTGGGACAAAATCACTGCAGATGGTGATTGCAGCCATGAAATTAAAAGACGCTTACTCCTTGGAAGGAAAGTTAAGGCCAACCTACATAGCATATTAAAAAACAGAGACATTACTTTGCCAACAAAGGTCCATCTAGTCAAGGCTATGGTTTTTCCAGTGGTCATGTGTGGATGTGACAGTTGGACTATAAAGAAAGCTGAGCACAGAAGAATTGATGCTTTTGAACTGTGCTGTTGGAGAAGACTCTTGAGAGTCCCTTGGACTGCAAAGAGATCCAACCAGTCCATCCTAAAGGATTTCAGTCCTGGGTGTTCATTGGAAGGACTGATGTTGAAGCTGAAACTCCAATACTTTGGCCACCTGATGCGAAGAACTGACTCATTTGAAAAGACCCTGATGCTGGGAAAGATTGAGGGCAGGAGGAGAAGGGGACGACAGAGGATGAGATGGTTGGATGGCATCACCGGCTCGATGGACATGGGTTTGGGTGGACTCTGGGAGTTGGTGATGGACCAGGGAGGCCTGGTGTGCTGTGGTTCATGGGGTCGCAGAGTCAGACACGACTGAGCGACTGAACTGAAAGTATGGAACTGCTGTATCTTGCTTTGTCTTGTCACTTGAGGAGCATTTTTCTTGTTAACAATTCTCAGGAAGCATTTTCATTCTCTGCGAGGTGCTCTTAAGTTTTTGCCAAATAACTCATATCTTTGTACATCTTTGTCTGAATCTCATTCTTTTTTAGGTTGGAGTTTCTAGAAATGGAACAAATTAGTTTTCCATAAAGATCCATACCCTTTCCTTCTCCTAGCCACACTTCCTTCAAGGGTATTCTTGCTGCAGGTTAGAGTGTTGTTGGTTTTCTGTTTAGAATAACAACAAAAGTGCCTGCTCCAAGAGCTCTTATTTGTGCATTCTAAGTCGCTTCAGTTGTGTCCGACTCTTTTCAACCCTATGGACTATAGCCCACAAGGCCCTTCTGTCCACTGTGATTATCCAGACAAGAAGACTGGAGTGGGTTGCCGTTTCTTCCTTCAGGTGATCTTCCTGACCCAGGGATGGAAACCTTGTCTCCTGCATTGGCAGTCAGGTTCTTTAGCACTAGCACTGCTTTGGGAAGCCCCCTTCTTTGTTTAATTTGCATTAAAAAAATTACTGGTGAGGCTGAACATTTAACACGTCTTGGGAATTCCCTGGAGGTCTAGTGGTTAGGACTCTGCAATCTCACTGCCCTGAGGGCTCGGTTAAATTCCTGGTCGGTGAACTAAAATCCCACAAGCCACCCAGCCCTACAAAAAAAAAAAAAGAATGTCTCATGCTACATATTTACAAAATAATGCACTCTGGGCCTGGGTTCTTCTTCCTCAAACGCACACCGTGTTTCTTCCTTCAGGGACCACTGAGTTGGAACTCCGTGTGAGTCTTGAAGGGGGCCGGGAGCGGGGATGGGGCGCGGATGCTGCCCGCCCGGGGGAGTTCCCGCCCGGTGTGCATCCCCTCCCACCCTTCTGACGAAGGGCGCGCGCGCGCGCGCGCGCGCGTGTGTGTGTGTGTGTGTGTGTGTGTGTGTGTCTCCCTCTTGACTTCGCGCCTTTGGATTCTTTTTAAAAAATCAGCTCTATTGATATGCAGTTCATATTCACCCATTTAAAGTAAACAAGTGAAAATTTTTAGTACGTTCGCAGGGAGCAACCACTACCACATTCTAATTTTAGGACCTGTTCGTACGCCTAAAAACCCGGGTACCGGTGAGCAGCAGTCAGGCCTCTTTCCTCCCCCTTGTCTCCCACACCGAGCCCTAAGCAACTGGAGCCACTCTTCGCGGTCTCAGCATCCGCAAGGGGTCACAGAATGAGTGAAGGCGCGTGTGACAGCCGGGCCGCGCGGTCTTTACTCGGGACCTGTCCTCTGTCTCGGAGCTTGGAGTTGCGCAGGGCGCTGTCAGGCGTGCGGAGCGCGTGGGCAGCCGTGCTGGGGTGAAGGCTGCAGCGGAGCAGCGGACTGAGCGGATGCGGGATGGGCCGTGAACGTGGACTTCGGGGACCCCGCGGGAGTGGGTGGGGGCGACCGGCCGGGACGGCGGGCTCCGGGGTGCGTGCGCGTCCCCTCCGGGCGCAGGGTGACCGGAGGCGTCCAGGGCCGACAGCTCCGCGCAGGGCGCCGGATGGGGGCGTGGCGCGCGGGTGTGGCGTGGCGGGAGGGCGTGGCCGGCCGGGCGGGGGGCGCGGGTGGGCTCGACGAGGGGGGGAGATCCGGAGAGGCGGGGGCGGGCGCGCGCGGCGCATGCGCGCTGCATTGTTTTGACTGAAAATGCCGTCGGTTTCGAAAGCGGCGGCGGCGGCGCTGAGCGGGTCCCCCCCGCAGACGGAGAAGCCGACCCACTACAGGTCAGTGCCCCGGCCGGCCGCAGCAGGAGCGGGGGCGGGGCAGGGGGCGGCCCCGCGCTCCTCGGGCCCGCGCGCCCGCGCCCCCGCGCCCCTGGGCCTGGGAGCTGCCGCCGGGTGCGGCCTGGGGCCCCGCGCCGCCCCTCTCCCCGTTCCCCTGGCCCCCGCCTCTCACCTGCCGGCCCCTAGCCAGCTGGCCCCCCAGCCTCCGCGCGGTACCTGGGCTCTGGAGGGTGGACCGCCATCCTACTCGGCTGCCGCCGCCTGAGCTCAGGAGGCGGCGCCCAGGTTCTGGAGTGGCACCTGGGCTTGGGGGCTGGGGGACGGGGCCAGGGGTCCACGCACCTGGGTTGGGGACCGGAGAACAGCGCCTGGGGTCGTGGGTCGGGGCCGCCGAGAATGCGCCTGTGGTCGGGGATGGGGGACCGCGCCTGGGCTCGAGGGAAGGGCGGCCATCTGGACTCCGGCTGCCTCCTTGGCTCGGGGCTGGTACCGGGGCTCGGGGCGCGCCTGCAGTCCCGGAGGTCGTGTCTGTGTTCCGTATGAGGGGGCTGCGCGCGGGGTCTGAGGGAACGCGCCTGAGATCCAGGAGACTCTCCTGGGCTCTGGGGGAGCGGCCGCCTGGGACCGTCTGGAATCGGAGTGGGTGTCACGCCTGAGCTCCGAGATGGGCCAGTTGCGCCCTGGGCCAATCCGCGTCTGGATTCTGCAGGGTCGTGCCTAGGGTCGGGAACCGTGTCTGGGATTGGCGAACCATTCTTGGGATCCGAGGAACGCGCGTGGGCTTCCAGGGCGGCGGTGGAGGGGAGTGGAGGGAGACGGATGAGGGGAGAGGGAGGCGGGGCAAGGGGAGAGGGAAGGGAGGTGGGGAGGGGGTCTGAACTTGGAGTGAGAGGTCGCCCCTGAGATTGGGGATCACACCTGCGGTCTGGGATGGGTAGCTGCGCCTGGGGCCGAGGATGGGGGGCTTCGCCTGGGGCGGGGGACCGTGCCTGGGATTGGAGCTGGGGACTGCGCCTGGGGTCGGGGATGTGGGATCGCGTCTGGGGTCCCAGAAATGCGCCTGGGCCGGGGGAGCGGGGCGGGGGGCGGCAGAGTGGGGGATCGCGCCTGGGGTCGGGGCCTTCGGGCGCACGGGGTCCGACCCCTGCCCAGGAGTCCTCGGGCCGCCCGCCGGCGGCGGCGGCGGCGGCGGAAGCGACCCCAACGCTGTTTGTCTTTTTAGGTATCTAAAGGAGTTTAGGACAGAGCAGTGCTCCCTGTTTGTGCAGCACAAGTGCACCCAGCACAGGCCATTTACCTGTTTCCATTGGCATTTCCTAAATCAGCGTCGGCGCAGACCGCTCCGCAGGCGCGACGGCACTTTCAACTACAGCCCGGACGTGTACTGCTCCAAGTACGACGAGGCCAGCGGCGTGTGCCCGGACGGCGACGAGTGAGTGCGCGCGGCTGCGGGGCGGCGCGGCCCACACCCGGCGGGTGCGGACGCGGGCTTCCCGGCCCCTCGCGCCGGCAGGCCCGCTTTGACGTTTACCCATGACCGCTGGTCTTGGTGGCGACATTTGCCAGCCAGTGAGGGAAGGACAGCGTGCTGCTGGGGGATAGCCCTTGCAGGGGGCAAACCGACTTTGCTGTGCTTCCCGCTTTGATCACGGCCCAGTTCTCTGAACCCCCTGCATTAGAACCAACCCTTACGAAGTACAGCTTTTGAGTTTAGGATCATTTTGTAGTCCTCTCTTGCTCTCTGGTTAGAGAGCTTGTTAGAAGATTTGCTCACATTGTACACATGTATCCAGAATGGCTTCTTGCTTGCTGTTTATATGTTTCATTTTTAAAGAATTGACAGGAGGGTTATTTGCAGACTGTCAACTTGTATAACACTTTTAAAGTTTAAGAAATCCATGTTTTGTTCTGGTTGTTTTATTTTTTTTTTACAAGTTTCCTAATGGTGTTATGAACAGATGTCTTCATTTTGAAGTATGTAGAATATGAAAACAAGGAAAGTAGAAGCTAGATTGTATGTTCATGAAGCCAGCAGAGATTGGTAGCAGGAGGTCTTGCTTTTTTCCTGTGGGCTGTGTGAGGAGAAAGGGCTGTGCCAGTCCCACCTGGAGGTGAGGTGGCGGTGCTGTGCCCCAGGGCCTCTTGGAAAAAACGTCTAGGGTTCAGCTTCTGTCAGATCCAAGTCTGATTTGGGGGAGGTCTTTTTGGTTTCTCGCGGGATTCCCTGGTGGCTCAGATATTAAAGAATCTGCAATGCGGGAGACCCAGGTTCAATCCCTGGGTCGGGAAGATCCCCTGGAGAAGGGCATGGCAACCCACTCCAGTACTCTTGCCTAGAGAATCCCATGGATGGAGGAGCCTAGCAGGCTACAGTCCATGGTGTCACAGAGTCAGACACAACTGAGCGACTAATGCTAATCGATAAATATTTTAAAGTCTTTCTTGAATCTGCTGCAGTGTTGTTTCTGCTTTCTGCTTTGGTTCCTGGGCCCTGGGGCATGTGGGATCATACCCGCACCCCCTGTGTTGGATGGTGAAGTCTAACCACTGGACCATTAGGGAAGTTTCCTGTTTTTCACTTAAAAAATGCTTAGGTCCAGGGAGTAAACTTTTGATCTATGGTGATCATCTTAAAAGCTCTGTCTACTTCCTGAGAGGTTTTTAGTTGAACACCAGATAGTCAAATAAGGTTGTTAAGGCAGCCTGGAGCCTGTGGAAATAATGTAACTGGCTCCATTTTGGTTAAGATGGTATTATATTCTGTGAGGTCTTAAAAGCACGTTATTTAATTGCATCTTGAGCTGCTGTTTCCTGCAAATGGGTGTTCTGAAGAGAGATGTTTCTGTCTAGCTAAGGCTTAGCCCCTGGCCCCTCATTTCCCTTGGCCATGTCAGTCACCTCTCCTGAACGTAAGTCTTGAGTTGCCCCCAAGGGGCCACTGATGAGACCCTGGTGCAAAGATCTAGTCACCTAGCTGGTGTGACCCCATTCCAGAGTCCAGGATGGGAGACTGATTGGTAGTATTCATGGATGATGAAAAGAAAGTGTATTTTAGTGGCTGTTTTGGGTTCCAGAGTCTGAATGGCCTGGTATCGATTCAGATCCATTGCTGGGCATCGGGGTAGGGTCCAGTTCCTATGGGATGAAGAGTACTTCGGTGAACACCTACCTGGTGATGGTCCTTTTAAGCTGGGTTTAAATGTTAATTCAATAGTATTGCCGTTTATTATAAAAATGTTAACATTGGGAATCTCCTGGTGGTCCAGTGTCAGGACTGCACACTTCTACTGCCAAGGGCCCAGGCTCAGTCCCTGGTGGAGGAACCAAGATCCCACAAGCGGGGCAGCACGGCCGGGGCTGGGGGGTGGGAACACTGGTAGCCTGAGTAGCATGCAGGTCATCACGGAGAAGAGTGGGATTACAGTGGGTGCCTGACACTGTTTTGGGTGTATCCTGTGTACATGTACACATGAAAGTACATGTGTGTCTTCTTAAAGATTTCCTTTGCGACTTTTGTTGAGCACGTGAGATGACTTGCTTCAGCCCCACAGGAAGTATCTGACAGGCCAGACGTCTCCCCTGAGAGTCTCTCGTTAGCAGTCACTGCTCATTCAGCCTGAGATGGACTTTTCATGGAGTCTGTCCTGTTGAATTACATATTCTGGCTCATGCAGGGTTGCCATGGGATCTGTAAATAGACTCTACCCTTCAGAGCAGGGGACCAGCCTCCTCCCTTTTATTTCAGTTCATTGGTTCTTGAAATGTCTATTTTGGGCTTTTATGGGACCAACCTATTACTGTAAATCATGAATATGTATCAGAGAGCAAAGACCCTTCAGCCGGCTCAGGTGACTTGTGCGTCCAAGGTGGTTCTACCAGCCTGATGGGGGAACCATGGGGCTGCGCCACGGGCAGGAGCAGGGACCCCCAAGAAGGCTGGCATCCCTAACGTCAGCTCCTGTGCTAGGCAGGTGGTCATCCTCCCCTCTTGCTGTTGCCCCTTCTCCTGGGGCGCCCTCCCCACCTGTCCCCACTACCCCCAGTGAGAACTCCAGCTGTCCCTGGGTAGCCCCCCAACCCTTCCCCCCGGGCACACCCCTCCACCCCGCCGTCACCCCTTTCTCCCAGCGGCAATCACCCTCCTCTCTGTCACCCCTCCTCCCTGGCCCCGCCCCCGCTCCGCCCCCAGTGGACACCCCGTGGCCGCCCCCCCGCGGGGCCCTTTGTTCCGGCGGCCACGCCCCTTCCCCCCGCTCGGGCCGCTTCTGGCCGCGGGGTCACGTGGCCCCGCCCCGCCCCCGTGGGAACCGGCCTCCCAGCGGCGGGGCCTCCGGGTGGACTGCGCGCCTTGCTCACTCCGGAGTCGGCCCGGCGCTGCCTCCGGCCGCGGGGTCGGGCCCGCAGCCCCGGGTGCGTGTTCCCCCACCCCCCGTGCGGATCCGTCTCAGGTATTCCCTGGCCTGGAGCTTCGAGGAAAGCGGCGCGGGCAGGAGCGCCGCGTGGCTGGAGGCCTCTCCAGGTCAGGCGCCCGCTGAGAGCTGTCCGAGAGCGGCCCGGGCCCCCAGCTGGTCCTGCTCGCGGGGCTTTCCACCCGGGACCCGCTGTGCTTCCGCTCCTCGGAGACCTTGTATCCCTCCTGTGCTTGTAAAGGGGGTCAGGTGCGACTACAGAGTTCGATTCCTCCAGGAGTCCGAGGGGCCCCTCCTGGAAATGTTTTCATTGGCAAACAATACAAGCGGGCTCCAACTCTGCCCGGTACAAAGTTGCCTCCCTCTTTCCTGATAACCCTCCTTCTGCCGAAGGCAGGCCGCCCGTGGTGGCCTTCCAGGCCCCACGTTTAACAGATGTTTTCTTGGTTTTGGTAAGAAGTGGGCTGCCCGGCTCCTGTGCTGTAAGTTCCCAGGTTGGCTCTAGAAGCCTGCCTGCCTGCAGGGCTCCCTGCGTGGCTGCACCGGCAGGACCAATGCTCTCCCCAGTGCACTGGGGGCATCTGGGAACACCGGCCCCATTGCCTCCGCGATGATGTGTGATTTCGGAACCTTCCACCTGTGAATCTGGGCACCGTGGGAGCTTGCTGACTTACAGAAACTTTTCTACATGCCCAAGGCTTGGTGTGCCTGTTGTATCATACGGGTCCTTAGTCTGGCCTCTCTGCTGAGAGATGCTCTTGCTATGTTTAAAGAGTCAGGTGTCCTGGGACCCAAGGCTTAGGTGAAAGTCCGTTCACTGCAGGAGGGTTATAAACTCTTGGTGTTAAACCGACTTTATGAGGAAACTCTGCTTGGGCTTTTGGGGGTGAGGTGAAAGCCAAGGGCAGGCTGGGAACATCAGAGCAGAATATTTAGGAGTTGTGTGTGCTCAGTCACGTCCGACTCTGTGTGACCCCATGGACTGTAGCCCACCAGGCGCCTCTGTTCATGGGTTCTCCAGGCAAGAATACTGGAGTAGGTTGCCATTTCCTCCTCCAGAGAATCTTCCCCACCCAAGGATCAAACCTGTCTCTCCTGCATTGCAGGCAGATTTTTTACCACTGAGCCACCTGGGAAGCCCTATTTAGGAGTCAGAGGCTACTTAACAGTCTCGAGGAAGACACAGGCTTTACAAGTTGGCCAACTTAAGGACATTACAGTCAGGTGACTGAGTCGGATCTGTGAGAGACCAGTAGGTAGAAGAGCTAGAAGAACGTGAGAGTGACGTTAGCACCTCAGTCTGTCCTGCGCTGAGTGGAAGGCGAGAGCGCTGGTGCTCCTTGGTGGTGAGTGGGGAGATGGCTGCTGCAGGGACACGGTCCCTGGAGAGGATGGCAGCTGGGGGGGGGGGCGCACAGAGGAGGGCAGTGGACATTGTTGGGCAGATGGTCCACGTTAGGGATTAATGAGGGGTGGCTGGCCTGGCTTGGAAGTCCAGGGAAGCCCTTGGAAATCAGAGGCTGGGGGTGCAGAGGACGGCTGTGTCAGCATGGGGTTAGCTGCCAGCCCCCCACTCCTAGTGTTGGAGAGGAGACTCTCAAGCGTCTCCCCACAAGACCCCCCTTTTCTTCATCCCCCTATTCCCCTGCCCCCAGCTGGGTGTGGCCCACAGGTCTTCCTTTTCCCATTTTTCTGCTGCCACTCACTTCCATTCCCAGTCCTTGAGGACCAGGAGAGAATCACGTTGTGCTCGAGGGTCCCTCTGAGCCCAGCGGTCCTCCCAGTGCAGCCCCAGCCCAGCAGTCGCACCATCACCTGGGGACTCGCCCTCAGTTTGGACCCACGGTTCCCACCAGCCCAGATGGTCCAGATGGTTCTGATGCGCTCCGGCCTGGCTTGCTGACTGGTGTCGGCAGAGTGGCACTGAGTCTGTGGGTCCACCATTGCTTGGGGTGAGTTGCAGGAAGGAACTCCTGGAGCCGTGTTCCTCTCTACCCCTCCCTCCTGGTTCCAGCGGCTCCAGAGCTTCACAGCAGACCTGTGTCTGATACGTGCCCCTGCACCACGGCATCCACGGAGCCCTGCATTAATTACACTGAGTGGGTCACTGGTTGGATGGGTTTGGCAGCTATGGGCACCGCCCTGAATTTGGTGGGCTGTGGGACCGAGTCACATACACGTGCTGCCAGGCTGTCAGTGGCCCAGGGGGTGGATGACTGAACTCCTGTGGCGAGGAAGCACCTGCCTGCCGTGTTGAGCTGACCCCTGGGGTCCCTTGGCCCCTTCCCCACTTCAGTGAGGGCCTAGGTTTGGTCCCTTTTGTCTCTTAGATGATCTTAGGGTCTATTAGTTGTTCAGTCATGTCCAACTCTTTACGACCCCATGGACTGTAGCCCCCCCAGGCTCCTCTGTCCATGGAATTCTCCAGGCAAGAATACTGGAGTGGGTTGCCATTCCCTTCTCCAGGGAATCTTCCCAGCCCAGCGGTTGAACCCAGGTCTCCTGCATTATAGGCAGATTCTTTACCATCTGAGCCGCCAGGGAAGCCCTTTTCTATTCATTAAATGTTCTCCAATATCTTAATCTCAGCTCATGCTTTCAAGCCGTGTAATAAGCAGAGGTGACATGCCTCTAGTGAAATAATAGTGTACTAGGGAGAGGGGGGACCTTGGCCGGGTTCTGGTTGCCATGGAGATGGTACTGGCAAAGAAACAAAACGATGCTAAGAGCGGACCTGAGGGACCGCTAGGAAATGGGAGGGGTGTGGCGCCCACCACATTCACTCCCCGGGTCTGGGAATTCCCGCAGCCTCTGCCACAGCCTGTGTCAGCCCGTTGGTGGTGCTCGCGGTCCTGTGGTCCTGCTCGGGCTGTTGTGCAGGCTTACTTGTACAGACAGACCTGCCGGTGCTGCCTCGGCTCTGCTGTGCTGGCCCCCTCCCCAGACTCTGGAATTCTCTTCCTTTAAACGTACAGTAGATGAGTGAGTGTTTCTGTAGATTGGAACTGTTTTTGCAGAATGGCTGTTTTCCTATTTAAGTCGTTTTATCTTTTGTTTATTAATTTTTTTCATTTTATCTGTTATTGAAGCGAAACACGACCTTAAACTTGTCGGCTTAGCTCTTTTACATGCACAGTGTAGTGGTGTTGAGTTCACTCACAGTGGCGTGCAGCCGTCGTCACCGTCCACCTCCAAAACTTCTCCATCTTCAAACCGAAACCACGTCCCCACGAAACAGCCCTTCCTTACATAATTTCTGATGGAAGCAGATGGTATGTCTGCATTCTCGCCCCTCCCCCACCTTCCGATGTAAACTGCAGGGCGCTGAGCTTCCTTGGTGCTTTTCCCTCGAGGTGCCTCCTGGCGCCCCTCCCGAAGCCCTCCACGCAGACCGCCGGCTCCTGCAGACCACCAGCTTACTCCTCTGCCTTTGCGGAGCTCCCTTGGTGTCTGTCCCACAGTTCGGTTGTCTCCAGCCTTTGGTGATTACAGACAGCACATCTCTCTGTCTGTGATGGTTACTGTGACAGAGGGTAGGGGCACGCATCCTCTGGGTGCCTGTCACTGGCCGGCAACAGTGTCCCTTGGCTGTCGCCCTGCTCCCGGGGTTCTGTCCGGAACAGGTGGGCCTCCAGGTGAGTGAAGTGCTCCAGACCCTTTGCATTTTCACTGATGTAAGTTCCTGGTTTGCTTTTCTAGCTGTCGTCCTATGTGTTTCTGGTCCCTAATTCTACATTCTTTATTTGTTAGTGATATCAGCCTGTATATTAATGCAAAAATTGGGGGGTTCTTGTTCTAGAACAGGCTCCCTGGTGTGGCAGGGGCTGCTCCCTGACAGCTGTCCTCTCTGGGGCCCCAGGGACTGCGTCATCCAGAGATGCGCAGGAGTGCTGGGAGGAGCTTGAGATGTGAGATGCAACTCTGAGGGAGGGATTTTAAAGCAGGCTGCACCTGCACCTAACACAATAAAACTCCTAAGGAGATGTCTGACTGTTTCACTCACACTCCCTGAAAACTGTTCCTTGGAACTTGTCGCTGGGAACACGGAGGAGACAGCTCATATTCGGGCATGTAGAGCACAGTCAGCACGCGGAGTGTTTCCTTTTTCATATCTGTATGCGAGACAGTAATGTTCAAGTTTTTCCTTTTCTTTTTTGCAAAGTGGGGACCAACTTGACCTGTAATCCGCTTTCTCCACCTTCTGGTTTTCCTTTTTCTCACGAGGACGGGCTCCCGCTGGGATTGCCCGGACTTGTTTATGCGGAGGTAATTGGAGGAATCGCCTCACTTTCAGTCCCCACCACTCACAAGAGGGTGCGGTCCGTCCCCCCCGCCCCGTGTCCATGTGAGGGGTCCTTGGGCTGGCCGTGTTCTGTCCTCTTGAACTGGATGCTGCCACGCAGGTGAAATGCCACAGGCCAGCCAGGTGTGACCTGTGACACGTGTCCCTGTCCGTGTGTGTGTTTCACTAACAAATGTGGAGAGCGGCCCTTGCTTTCTTCTGTCTCCAATGGACTTTAAGTTGTGATAACATCCTTCACATTTTCCATTTTAGCTATTTTTAAATGTGGAATTTAGCATCATTAATTACATTCAAAATGGTGTACAACCACCGTCTATTTCCGGATTCTTTCTCTCAGACAGAAGCTCTGCCCTCTCACACACTCGTTCCCCCTCCCCCTCCCTGGGCCCCACTGTCCTTCCCGTTGCTGTGGAAGTGACTGCTTAGGGCCCTCGTGTGAAATGACCCCCACAGTGTGTGTCCCCTGGTGTCTGGCTTGGTTCCCGTAACGTGACGTGTTCAGGGTTCATCCCCTTTGCAGCCGCGTCCACGCTCACTCCGTCGTCCGCATGGACCACGTCTTGCTCATCTGTCCATCAGTTGGTGGACACTTCATTTGTCTCTAGCTTTAAGCTCTCGTGTCTCTGGTCCCGGGGGCACAAGTGTCTCCTCAAGACCCCGGCTCCTCCGGGGGTGTTTCCCGGAGGTGTCCCTTTGGGGCCCGAAGCATTTACCTTCTGCCTGGTGGCTGCAGGGCCCCGGCGTCCTCCTTGCCTCCTGCCCACGGCCTGCACGCCTGAGGGGTGGTCAGGTCTGGGGTGAGTCGCCGAACTCGGAGCCTGTTTCTTCATCTTCTGAGAGAGGCGTGTGGATTGCTTGTCCCTCAGTTGCTTTCCTTTTACCCTTGGTCTTGTCCATCCATCTGTGCTCTGCCTGGGAGTCCCCCGCACCCCCACAGGTGCTCCCAGCACCCGGGTCCGTGGCTTGCCTGCCAGCGAGGCAGGAGTGGGCCTTTCTCAAGCCCCACACGGTGCTGCCTTGCCATCTCGGGGAGGGGCCGAGGGCCGTGTTCTCAGACCTGGGGGCCTGCAGCTGTGGCCTGTATCGGCCTCGGGCCATCCGGGGGCTGTTCAGAGGGACGCCCATCCCATCCTTCTGTGCCCGTGGCTTTTGTCTGGAGGGACGAACCTAGAAGCGGGCTCATTCCTGCCATGTGTGTGCTGGGACCGTCCATGCCGTCTCACTGCTGACACCTCCCTGCTTGGGACCCTTGACCCTGGCCTTGACCCTGACCCCTGGTGCTCCCAGAGCCGCCCGTGGCTCTCCCTGGGTGAATGGGGCTCTGGGCCTTTGTGAGGCCCCAGGGACGCTGCCCCATCCTCCCCCAGCCGCCTCTCCCTGGCCTGTCCCCCACAGCGTCCTCCAGCACTGCCTCCGCCGAGGGGTCCCCAGAAACACCTGGATGGGAGGAGGGAGAGGCTGCCAGCCACTTGTCTGATGGGAACTTTGTTTTCCACTTGATTCAAAAAATCATGAAGGGTGGTTTTCTGGGAGTTTGGGTGTTGTGCTTTCCTCCCATGTGTCGTCAAGGGCTGTGGGGTCTGCGGGCCATGTGAGGGGTCTGGGGCAGGGGCAGGGACAGGGCTCTGGCGCTGTTCACCCTCCAACTGGAGCAGGCGTCTGGGAAAAGCCAACGCGAGCCAGCCGGCCGGGGGCAGGTGGACACCGCGGTGGCCACGGGGCCCCGACGCGCACCGTCCTCTGCCCCCAGGTGTCCGTACCTGCACCGGACGACCGGGGACACGGAGCGCAAGTACCACCTGCGCTACTACAAGACCGGCACCTGCATCCACGAGACAGACGCGCGTGGCCACTGCGCCAAGAACGGGCCGCACTGCGCCTTCGCCCACGGCCCTCTGGACCTGCGGCCGCCCGTGTGTGACGTCCGGTGAGTGGCCATCCTGCCAGGAGCCGCTCTGCTCCCCCGGCCTCGGGCTTCACCTGCCTCCAGTGGCTCTTCCGGGGCCTGGATTTTATTCCTAAGGAGAAAGTGACCCGCTGCTGTCCTGCTGACCTGGGCATGGGGAGCTCAGACATCTCGGGTGCTCGGCTCTGAGGCTGCTGGGGTTTGAGTCGAGATGGTCTTCCTGGGACGGACGCACATAGTGGGCTCCATAAAGGGACAGGGCCCGTGGCCGTCTCGCCATCCGAAGCTTTGGACGGGCTGCAATGCTGTGACCTTGCGTTGTTTGGTTTCAGGGAGCTGCAGGCGCAGGAAGCCCTGCAGAACGGCCAGCTCGGTGCCGGGGATGGAGTCCCTGACCTGCAGCCTGGGGTCCTGGCCAGCCAGGCCCTGATGGAGAAGATCCTGGGAGAGGACCCCCGGTGGCAAGGTAACCCCACGGCTGTCGCTGTCTGCAGAGCGCCTGCACGGTGGGCCTCGAGACCGAGGCTCCGTGTGCGCTGGCCCGTCACCACCCCCGCTCGTGGGTCTGGTCCCTGGGCCACTTGGGGACGGGACTACATGGCGGCCCCTGCTCCTGCGGGGTGTCTGGTCCTGGAGCCAGCCTGCTTCCCGGCAGCCTCACAGGTGATGGGCACGGGCCAGCAAGTGGTTTTAATTGTGAAACACTCACAACATAAATCTCCCATTTTAACCATCTCAGCATTACAGGTCATGGCGTTTGGTGTGTCCATAGTGTGTGCGGGCGTCATCTCTGGTTCCCGAACATTCCGTCACCTCAGACAGAAACCCCTGCCTGTTAGTGGTCCCCCTTCACAGCCCTGGCCTGGCTCTGCCTCCATGGGGCCGCCTGTGCGGCATGGTTTTAAGAGACGCCCCCCGCTCCCTGCCACCCTTAAGTTAGGCCAGCATGTCTCCTCGGAAGCTTCGCACACACTTCAGGCTGCCTCACTTCAGTGTTGAGTTCTCTTTGAGGGTCTTTCCCCTGCTCACTGAACCCTGAGCTGCCCTGGGCCCAGGCATGCGTCTGTAACAGTGGGCGCCCAGGCCTTCTTAGGACGGGCCTCGCAGTCCGCTGTCAGCATGCTGGTCCAGCCCTGCCGTGTCCCCTGGGGAGAGGCTGCCACAGAGGAAGGGCCGCCCGTGGCCCCCACCTGCCGGCAGTTCAGAACTTGTCATTCAGCAGAACAGCCGTCTTGTGTCGCAGCCCCTCAGCCCCCTGGCCCGAGACCCCAGCTCACCTGTGCGCTTCGGCTGGCGGCCCAGGCTGGGGTGTGAGTGCCCCCGTCACCATCAGGCAGGCTGAGCTTGAAGGAGGGAAGTGGGAGGAGGCGCCGGGCCAGGCCCGGTGACTCGCAGCCCTGTGGTATGGGTTTTTAAGGAGCAGATTTTCTTTCTTAGGGAAGTACTTAGTGCCTCCGGAATACCTAGCATTGATGCGGTAATGTTTGTTGCAGTTGACAGCCAGGATTGATATAAGATCGTAAGCTAGCCAGCTTACCCGAGGCTTCTCGCCTGCCTTGTGCGTCCTGCGGGTTTGGCCGGATGTGTGATGACCTGGATCCTCCCGTTAGGATGTCACTGCCCTCAGACGCTCTCTGCTCCGCGGCTGGCCCCTCCCCACCCCTGCCGGCCGCCACCCTTTCACCCCATGGTCCTGTCATACGGTTGGGACCACGGTGCTCAGCCCTTGCGCTTGGTGCTGTGTGTGCGGGGGTCCCCATGTCTCTCCAGGGCTTGGTAGTGTCGTCTTGTTGCTGAAGAGGTGTGGGGGCTTGTTCATCCATCACCCTCTGCTGGGTGTCCGCAGCCCCTGGGACTCTCAGATGCTGTCACGCCGCCTGCTTCCTTGTGGTTCATGCCATGCAGCGCAGGACCTCTGTCTGTTGGAGGCCCTCAGTCAGTGCTTGCCAACAAATAAGCTTACAGTTTTTATTTTCTCAAAATCACATTTTCTGTTCAAACTCTTTTTGTCCTCAGCATGCCCTGCTGTGTGGTTCATGTTCCTTGCCATTTAATCAGTTATTCGGAACTGAGTTTGGCCTGGTGGGGGAGGGGCCATTAAACTTGGGCTTGGAAGCATGTCCTGGGGGTCGGCACAGCAACCCCCTGCCCCGGCCTTTCCTGCGACACCTCGATGGTCAGCCCCGCTGGGCAAGTGTGGTTATAAACATTGGCGTTTGTAAAAAAAAATAAAGGGAGGGTCAATTATTAACCAGCCCAAAGAAAGTGAAAGTCACTCAGTCATGTCTGACCGACCCCATGGACTGTCCGTGGAATTCTCCAGGCCAGAGTACTGGAGTGGGCAGCCATGCCCTCCTCCAGGGGATCTTCCCCACCCAGGGATTGAACCCAGGTCTGCCGCATTGCCCAGGAATGGGTATTATTTTAAAAAACCTCCTCTTATTGGATACGGCTTGTAAATAACCCCTGGTAGGTTTTTATTTTTGCTTTGAGAGAAAATTCGGATTACATGAAATGAACCGTTTCGAAAACAGGCTTTATTTCTCAGGGCAGGTTTAGGGTCCACGTTGTGGAATGCTCGGGGGCTTCTCACACGGCTAGTGCACCCCCACAGGCGGTGGTCCTGGTGCCAGGGGACGGCCGTCACAGCGTCACCTTCGGGTCAGACTGAGGCTTTTAAAAGTGCATTTCGGAGCTTTCTAGTCTGCTCAGTGTTGGGCATCCTTCACCTTCATCCGGTTCTAAAACTCTGGTCTCCCCGAAGAAGCCCCGGCCACTCTCCGCTGCGGGTTTGCCTGTCCTGGACGCTTCCTTTAGATAGGATCGGATGGTGCCTTCCGTGTCCGCCGCTCTTGCTGACCTCGCGTGTCCAGCCCACTCACGGCTCACCCACATGGCACATGTGTCCATGCACCGCTTTTCCGCGACCGTGTGGCGTTTCTCATCATCTGCCCAGAGACGCCTGTGGCTGCGTGGCTGCCATGAGCGGGCGTGTGCATGTCCCCGTGTGGACCCCTGTCTTGCAGACACCAACTTCGTGCTGGGCAGCTACAAGACGGAGCAGTGCCCCAAGCCGCCGCGTCTGTGCCGCCAGGGCTACGCCTGCCCGCACTTCCACAACAGCAGGGACCGGCGGCGGGACCCCCGGCGGTTCCAGTACAGGTGAGCCCAGGCCCCGGGCCCTGGGTCGCCCCTCTGCCGGGCTCACGTCTGGCTCGAGGCTCTGCTTTAGGCAGCGGCCCCTCCGCTCCCTTCACCCTCCCTGGGGGCCCCATGGTCCAGGGATGCCAGCCCAGCAGATGCCCCCACGGCGGCAGGTGTGGTCAGGGTGTGGCTCCTCTGTTTCCCTGCCCCCCCGTGGCCTGTGCGCCCTCTGGTGAGGGTGTCTGCTGGTGCGGGCCGGCCCTGGCGAGGCTGGGAGTCCCGGCGCCCACAGCCCGCTTCACTCTCTCTGGGGGCCTGACCTTCTCGGCTTGTGGGTTTGGGCCTCACCTGCGGTCATGCACTTGGTCAGTCCTGATCTCTTCCTGGGCCATCTCCTCCTCCCTCCAGCTGTGCTTACCTTGGTGCCCGACTCATCCTTGGGTTTGCCAACCTGCCACACAGGCCCAGTACTGGGCAGGGTGGGCCTGGGGGCGCAGAACCCCCAGGGGTGTCTGGGCATCTGGGCCCTCAGCTGCCCCTCCTGTGGGTCCCCAGCTCTGTGTCCAGCTTGTTCCTTGGGCAAAGAGTCACTCTCCAGTCATCTGACACTGCCTCGCATGCCTCGCTTGGCCTTCATGTAGAAAGAAATCTGTTTATGACAGTTACTCTTCTGAGTGGTTTAATGAGAGTAGAGGGTGTCATCTCGAGAAGGTGAAATAAATTTTACTGCATATAGAAAGGACAGAAAATTGTAAAATGTGTCCTGTTTCCCACAGAGAAGTTTAAAATAAACCACATACAATAATGCTGCTGGGGAGCACCTGGAGCGTGGAGGAGGTTATTAGGGTTTTCCTGTTGTGGGACCCAGGTCTCAGGTTCAGTGTTGAAGCAGTCAGGCAGGGAGACAGAGGGTGTTGTCCCCGGTGGGCCGGGCGGGGTTGGACCTGGTCTCCCAGATGCTGCAGGAGGCCCGGCTGAGTCTCAGGGGCGCTGGGGGCTCTGACTCAGACTCACCTCACACTTTGTGGAAAATGAAAACGGGCTCCTGGATGCCTTCTGGGCTGCCCTGGATGCCTGTCCTGGTGAGGGATGGCCAGAGTGTCCGGGGCTGGTGCACGTGGGAAGGCCGTCTACCTGCCTGACCCCTCCTTGCCGCAGGTCCACACCCTGCCCCAGCGTGAAGCACGGTGACGAGTGGGGCGAGCCATCCCGGTGCGCGAGCGGGGACAGCTGTGTGTACTGCCACTCACGCACGGAGCAGCAGTTCCACCCTGAGGTACGGGTGCCCGTGGGGGGCTCACGGTCTGCTCGGGGTGCGCGCCGTGGCCACTCAGCAGGCCCTCTGTGGGCACCTGCTGGCTGGCGGGCACTGAGCCAGGTGCATCTTTCAGGAAACGCCCAGCGGCCGAGCTGACCTGGAGGGTGGCTTCAAGGACAGGCGCCACAGGAGTGGCCTGGGCCCCCGTGGTTCCTGGAGCCTCTGGGAGGGGTGGGGGGGCGGGAGGTATGCCGTCCGCATCCATCTTCTTCAGGAGACCCTGTTGTGGTGTGTTTCTTTGAGCTCTGCGTCATGACCCGTTTGGCTCCGGGGCCCCCCGCGGACACAGGTCTCCAGTCCGGGGCTCTATGTGCTGTCACCCTTGTTTCCTAGATCTACAAGTCAACCAAGTGCAACGACATGCGCCAGACCGGGCACTGCCCCCGGGGCCCTTTCTGCGCCTTCGCGCACGTGGACAGTACGTGCCCCCTTTGCCGGGAGCGGGCGCGGCTCATCTCGGGCGAGGGTGACTGGGAGGGTCGGGGGCCTCTGGAGCCCAGCCCGGCCCCGCCTCTGGGTGCCCCAGGGTCCTGAGTGTGGTCACTGTGGCCAGATGAGCCCGTACAAAGCACCTGAAGGGGAAGCAGCCTCGGGTTCAGGAGGTGCACAGACGCCACCCCCGGGAGCTTCCTCCTAAAGCTGTGAGCATGGGTTCCCCAGAAGACGTGAGGGTCCCCTGCGGGTCAGCTCATACCTGTCAGAGGCTCGTGCACATTCACCCACCCCCCCCCAGCTTGGGGTCCCTTAACCAGAGTCTCAGCCAGCAGCCACTCAAAGCCCCCTTTCTCAGCAGAGAGCCTCGGGATGGCCGGCGACTGGGGCTGCCGCGACATCGCCCTCACCAGCGTCCCCGCAACCCCCAGCGGGCAGCCCGGACACGTAAGTGGGGGCGTCCAAGGAGGATGCCGCTGCCGTTTGGTTTGAATCCAGTGTTGGGCACTCGGATGGGTGTGGTCTTTGGGTGATGCGGTTGGAGGCGGCCTGCCTGCAGGGTTGGTGGCATAGAAGCGTCTAGAAGAGTCCTGGCCGAGTCCTGACCCAGGTGGACTTGCTTGGCCTCGCGTTTTGTCAGACACACACGTCTGTGTGTGCGAGGCGCGGTGTCTGGCTGAGGGTGAAGAAGGTCCCCCGTCGGGCAGGCAAGCTCACACTGGAGGCTCCCCCGTGAGGAGCACAGCTGACCACTTGGGACTCAGTGTCTGAGGTGCAGGTGTGTCTTGGGGGCGCCGTCTTGGGGTAGCGAGTCACAGGAGTTCTTCCTCTTCACTGTCGGTGACTTCGACAAAGCCATCTGTAGGCGCTGCCTCCACGTCTGCCTGCAGACGGAGCTGAGTTCTTTCAGTGGGGCAGGGAGTTGGGCTGACCTCCTGGGCGATGCCCGCCCTGTGCCCGGGTCGGGCTCCCAGCTCCACTGCTGCCGTAGACAGGGCTGCACCTGGATGTACCCCCCTCCCAGCTCCTCTTTACCCTGAGGTGGGACTCCAGTGCAGCCCCTTCAGGGTGAACAGCGGTGGTCCAGCCACGACTTCTGGTTGATTTTATGTGAGCTAGAACTCAGGAGGACCTGAGACTGGAATCTCCAGAACTGGAAATTGAGGGAGAAGTTAAGATCCTCCAAGGAGTTGTTACGGAATCTCTTCTACTGCTCACCACAACAGGTCATAAGTCAAAAGAATGAGTTGTTGGGGCAAGGAACAGCAACTTTATTCAGAAAGCCAGCAGACCAAGAAGACGGTAGACTTGCCCAAAGAACCCAGTTAGAATTCAGGCTTCTGCCCTAAAATGGGAGTGGGACTGTGGTTGGTTGGGCTAGCCTGTATATTTCAGACTATAGGCAACATTCTTTTAGTGATTAGCTTGTAGCAAAAGCAATACAATACAAATGTTAAAGTGAAAGAGAGCCAATATGGAGTCAGATTTGTTCTTCTCTGTTACAAAGTGTCCAATAAAAGATTGGAGCAAAGTGTTTAAGAGTGAAACATCCAGCCTTCCCCTCCCTGGGAGCAGGACCTGGAAACTGGCTGTTGCTTCTGCCCTACATTTTCAGCAAATGCTCAAATAGACTTTGAGAGTCCAGGAAACGTGGGATCTGAGGCGCTGGGATCAGATAGGGCCCACGCCTCTCGGTGTGAGGTCAGGGATGATTGGTTTGGTCAAGACCCTAAGGGAATACGTCGGTTGGGGTATTTGGAGAGCCTCAGACCTCAACATGGGTCTTGCTGTCCAAACGAGCCATTTTCATTTAAGGTGATGCTGAGGGGACTTACTTGGTGACCTGGTAGACTGGAGCTAAGACTGAGCTCCCAATGCTGGGGGCTTGGGTTTGATCCACCTGGTCAGAGAATTTGATCCCATGTGCCGCAGCTAAGACCCAGCACAGCCAAGTAAATAAATAAATATGAAAAAATAAATAAACCAAGTGGGGGCTCAGACTAGAGGGCAGCTTCCCTTCCCTGTTTCCCAGAATCTCATCACCTTTGACAGCCGAGCTGAGCGTGAGTGAAGCACGCTGTGCTCAGAGGCCCACTGCTCTTGCCACCCTCCTCCTGCCTCGTTCCAGAGCTTTCGTGCACAGCTCAGTGCCTGCTCAGTGTGATGGGAGCTCCTGACATTGTGGAGCATGAGCCGCCCCCCCTCCCCGGCACAGGGCAGAGGCAGAGGGGCCTGGAGGGGGCAGAGCCCTGGGACTTGATGAGGAAGCCAAGCGGAGCTGTTTCAGGATGGCCTGGCTCCTTCACAGTGTAGCTTCTCCTTAGGGCGAGGGTCTCAGGCCAGGGCCTTGGAGCCATCGCCCAAACTGGGGTCGCAGAGTCACTTGTGGAATTCTAGGAAACCAGAGATACCCAGGTGGCCTCAGAGTTGAGCCATTGGGCAGGTGGAAGGGGCACCAGTCAGGGCCAGCGTGAGCATCACTTCTCCACCCTCTATGGGTCCTTCTGCAAATCCAGAAACCAAACAGGATGGGGTGACTGGAGCCATCACAGGTTCACTTATCATAAGATTAGACACAGAAATCAGAATACTTCTCAGGCCTGCAGAACGTTTCACGGCAGCTTTGTGTTGATGTTTGACCTGAGAGAGTCCAGGCCCCAAACGCTGCAGGCAAAGCCATCCTCATGCACAATTTCCCCAGAAGGTGGTTCATGCGGGTCAGGAGTTCCACATGAACAGACAAGGGGGAGAAAACGGTTCCCTCTACCCTTCTAGGTTTAGTGTCTGGGGTCCCGCAAATTAAACTGACCAAAGCCAGCTTACCTGGAGAAAAGATTTATTATTTATGCATTAGGATGCCAGACCTGGGGACTTAGCTACCGTTTTAACAGAGTGATAAACTGTGGAGAAGTGACAAGACCTAGGGATTTCTGCTTTCAGGAGCTGAATTATGGTATGGTAAAGACATGGGGGAAATAGTGGAAGAGAAGGGTTACGTAGAGAGTTTGTGGTGAGGTTCAGCCTCCTGCAGCCCTGAGTGATTTGAATTCTCTGGGATGAAGCTCTTCTCTTCCTCTTGGGAGGGAGGAGGCTGTGTCCAGGCCTGAAGGAGAAGGCAGAGAATCACCTTCCAGGAAACCATCCTTTGCCTCAGGGGTTGACTTTCCAAGACTCTCCCCGCTCTGGAGGTGCAGCCCTACCTGGGATGCTTTGTTTGACGCTGTGGGTTCAGGGACTTCTCACCTGCCTCCACACGGCCCAGCCGAGAGCTCAGAGATCCACGTCGGGTGTGGGAAACGGATCCCAGGAGAACTGCCGCAGAAGCAGTGACTTGAAAGCCTTTTCTGTTTCCTGGACTTCAGTGCTTGGCCTTTCCTGCCTTCCTGGTGGAGCTTAGGCCTCTCTCTGTGGTTCTGATCAACTGCTGCTCCTTCCAACAGCCAGTGCGTTTTCTGTTGCAGGCAAAGCGGAGAGAGTCACCTGCCGACGGCAGCCAGAAGGCCAGTGAGCAGGACGGCAAGCAGGTACCTCGTGCTGTCTGCGACCGACCTCTGCCTGTGTTAGGACCCTGCATGCAGCTGGTCACACTCGCGCCCCCTTCACACAGTGGCTGGGCTGACGTCCTCCTGTGAGACAGCTCCTTTCTCACGGTCTCCATAGAGTCGCCTGTTCGTGTGTCCTTTGTTTTCATGTTTTAAAAAATGTGCTGTACCTTAGAAACAACAGAACCAAAGCCTCTTAACGTTTCCCCCCACACTGGGGAAAGAAGAGGTGCCCTTCGTGGTCTTCTGTGTGGGTTTCCCAGGGCGGCCTGTGACGGCCCCACAGACCGAGGCTTAAACCTCAGGCCTTGGTTCCATCCGGAGCCCAAAATCACAGATGGGGGGTCGGCGGCGTCGGTTCCTCCCGTGGCCGAGTCCGCCGTCCGCCTGGGGGCACCGTCTTCCCTCTGCTGTCCGCCCGGGGGCGCCATCCGCCTGGGGCCTGCCCTCTGCCGTCTGCCTGGGGGCGCCGTCTTCCCTCTGCATCTGCGTCTGTATCCGGTCGTCCTTTTGCCATCAGGACGTGACTCCTGTTGATCAGGACCTGCCCTGACAACCTCGTGTTCACTTGATTCCCTCGGTGAAGGCCCGACTCCCAGTCAGGTCCCGCCCAGAGGTGCGGGGGGTCAGGACCCCCACATCTGAGTTCCAGCCGAGCCCATGACAGCGTCCGTTGGTGAGCCTGGCTCCCTCTTGGGTCACAGCCTGGGCTCGTTCTCACCTCTGAGAGAGCTATGAGGCTACATGGAGGCTTCCCCCCCAGTCGGACCTTTTCTCTGTGTTCTGTGCCACCCAGCTTCCTGTGTGCTCATTTAACCGAGTTGTTTGAGAAACGCATTTTTTTTCAGACATGGGACGCGTGTTTTTCTGCCACCGTGAAAAGGCGGAGGGAGCCTCGCCAGCTTTGCAAGGCTGGGGCCTGGCTGGCGGGCAGCGAGCACGCACCCTCTGCTCGGAGCTTTCTTTTAAATCCCCAAGTGGACAGGGTCTCGCTGTTTTCTTTTCTGCTGGTTTTCTTGCCCTGAGGGTGCCTCCCAGGGGACTTTTCAGAGGGAGATATTAGGACTTTTTGCCATTAGGAAGTTCTGAGGCCATCTCTGAAGTCAGCAGGATGATTGAAAGTAAAAATACAACCCAGTTACTTTGTGACTTTTTAAAAAGATATTGAAATCGAGACATTGCTCATTAAGAATCTGAAACATGAAATGGTGGCTGTGGTCTCAGGGCTGTGAAGGAAGGACCTGGAAAGGAGTGGGGTGCATGGCGGGGGACCCCGAGAGGGCCAGGTGGTTCCTGATGTGATGGGCGAGCTGTACCCCCTCAGGCGCTGTGAGCAGGCTGGCCAAGTTCATTTACCAGCCAGTGCTCACCTGCACCCAGGGACCCCCTCCGTCCTGTCCCAAAGCCAGGCTCCAGGGACAGTGAACAGGGGTTGGGGGGCAGTATTGGAAAGCCATCTAAGAGGGCCCCTGGCACCCTTGAGCTTTCCACTTGTTTGAAGGGTCTGCTGGAATGCCCAGGGGACGCCATGGCCGTGAGGCTGGCCTCCTGGCTCTTGCGGGCAATTGGTGCTCAGAGCTGCTTTGGGGACCCCTTCCCTGCCTGTGGGTGCCGTCCGTCTCCTCCTGCAGCCACAGAACCCTGAGCCCTTGGGCCCCGACAGCAAAGCCCAGATGACACACTGTCTCGCTTTACTATAGCCTCTGACTCCTAGTTTCCTAGTAACCTTGGAAAGCCCTGAGGCCTGACTCCATAACTCAGTCCCGGTTCATTTTTATCACTGCCTTTCCTGTGCACAGTGCCCTCCACGTTCCTGGCTGTTTATCCAAGATTGTGCCAGTTCTTTTCCTTTTAATCTATCAAATAAAGATAATGTGAATTGCCCCAAACTTTTATTTTTGTTGTTGGATAATGAGATGACAAGATAATTTCATCTAAGTCATCAGAAGCATTGCTGGCTGGCTGCTCGTGCCTGTGGTGGCTTCTTTCTTGACTGCTGCATCTGCTCTGTATCTATTATCATGATTCTTACTATTGTCATTAGTAAGGATGACACTCTCTGGATGCACTTATTCCCATCCCTGGGTGGTCAGCAGCATACAATTCTGTGGTGATGGTTTCTAACTAACCAGACGTTTAAAGCCCCTCCCTCTAGAATATCTGGAAAAGTAGTCGGCTGTCTCTGGTCTGTTTTGGGGAGCGAAGTGACCCGGCCTGTCCGTTGTGACTGTCGTTTCTGCCCCCCAGTGTCCTCTGTCACTGCGCGGCTGTGGTCACATTGCTGTCCCTGAGCCAGCGCTGGCTCATCCTGTTGTGTCTTTGCACAGAGCCACCTGGCGGTGTTGGCAGTGGGTCACCCCCTCGCTCCCAGCGTGAGTTCCAGCCTCGCGTCCAGCCTGGCGTCCAGCACCGGCTCAGGCGGCTCCTCGCCCACCGCTCTGCCGGCCCTCTCGGCCCGCACCCACCCGCTGGACCCTTCCGGCAGCGCCGGCGAGGGCGTCCCAGGTAAGCCCGGGGCTCTGCTGCCTCTCTGCACTTGCCTTGACGCCTTCCCTTGACGCACACGTGTGTGCGCACTCTCCTTTGTAGAAGAGCGTTTCCCGTGGTCCCCTGCCACTCCGGCCGTGCTGCCCCGGAGCACGGCGCCGGGATGTGGCGCCCTCTGGCGGGCCAGAGCGGCAGCACCACCGAGAACCCGAGGCTTCAGAGAAATGATGGGGGCCTGTAGGGGTGCCCAGGGCACCCGAAGGTGGGACAGTGACCAGGGTGGGGAGCGGGAGGCGTTCCCAAGGCGCGAGCACGGCTACCAGCTGCGGAGGCGTCCCTGGCGGCTGGGCGTCCTTATGGGTTTGTGAACTAATCATCCATGTAATCGGACGTGGGGGGTCGGGTTAGGGGCGGTGGTCGGGGCGCAGAGCCCTGGCCGGTCTGTAGTGAAAGCCCAGTGAAGAGTGGAGCTGGTGCGTGAGATGGCGCCTGCCAGGTCATGCCGATCCCCTGGTCCCCGTCTGGGCAGTGGGCACCTGGCTGTTGTGGGAAGTCACGGAACGCTGAGTTGCCCTTTGGCCCCGGGAGGAGAGCCCTGGCTGGCTTTTCCGCTGTTGGGACCCAGAACCCGGAGTGCACAGGTCCCCCCACCCCCCCGCGGGCTGCCCTGCTTCCCCCAGGGCCATTCAGGCTGCACCTCTGCGATGTCAGCTGAAACCAGCCGGTGCTCCTTGCAGACCTCCTCCTTCATGGAGCCCTTTCAGGGCCACTGGGCAGGTTCCTCTCCCTTGCCTTCCACCTCAAACAAACAGGTGGAGTTCACCTCCCTGCGGAGTTCACCGCCAGGTGGCTGGCAAACGGTGGGACCCGGGAGGGAGGGACCCGGGGCTGTGGGCAGCTGAGGGCAGGGCCACGGCCTGTTGACCCACGGGCGCTGGGTTGAGCGTTTTACTTGAGCCGCTGCGGGTGGACAGGGTAGGAGCAGCCGGCCGGCGGCAGGGCTCACTGGGATCCCACTTTAACCCACCAGAGCAGCCCTCGCCGCGATGGTTTTCGCACATCTTGGGCCCGGGGTCCCAGCAAGCCGCCTCTGAGCGCCGGAAGAGGCAGGTGCTGGTGCGAAGAGGTGGAGTGCCCCGCCGAAGCCCGTGCTCTGGGCAGTGGGGACGCGGTGCTTCGAGGACGCGGAACCGCGAGGCGAGCACCAGTCCGCAAGCACCTGTCCACAGTGCGCCGGCCGGGCGGGCCAGAGACCAGGGCAAGGGGCGGGGCTGAGGTAGCGGGGCCGTGTGCGGGGCCGGGGGGGGGCGGGGGGGGCGGGTGGGGGGTACCCTGGGGGCGGGGCCAGGGCCGTACCCTGGGGGCGGGGCCAGGGCGGGGCGGGGTACCGCGGGGGCGGGGCCGGGGTAGCGGGGCGGGGCGATCTAAGGCTTGCGTCACCGGGGCGGGACACTTAGGGGGCGGGGCGATCTCAGGTTTGCGTCACCAGGGGCGGGGCCGGCGAGGGCGGGCGGGGAGCGGGCCGCGTTTGAATCGGCGGCGGCGGCGGCGGCGGCGGTACCAGCGCGGGGCGCGGGAACGGTGAGTCAGCATCGTCAGCCCCGCGCCGGTAGGGTGCGGGTCGTCGTTCCCCGGAGCTGCGGATGGGGCGGTACACCGACTCCCCCCGCTAGATGCGCCCCCCATCCCCTCCCCACAGGCGGGCCAGGTAACCCCTCAGGTGCGGTGCATCCGCCTCTTCCTGTCGCCGCCCCGCCCGCCCCCTCCCCTTCCAGTGGCCCTCGTAGCAGTCTGCAGCACCCGCGCCCCGGACCAGGTGTGACAGCCAGGGGTCCGTGCCAGGATCTTAGGGGTTGCGGAATGAGGCCAAAAAACCTCTCGTCTTTAGGAGCCTGCTCTGCAGGGGGGCCCGGCGCTTCCCTGCGTGGGCGCCATCCACCGGGCTCTCCAGGGAAACCTGCATCGCCTAGCGGGGGTGGGTCTCCCGCTCCCAGGTGAGGACTGGGTCCCTGCCTTGTCCTGCTGCGAACTGCCGCCGCACTATGGGGAACTCAGACCAGGAGTGAGCCGCTGTGTCGGGTGCGTGTCCATCCAGCAATCAGCGGAAGGACAGCCCGCCAGGGGCATCCTGGCCCGCCCCAGGGGGTGATGGGTCAGGGTTCCTAATTCTGACCTCTAATTCCTTGAGCTGTAAGTTGTCCCCGTGTGTCCCCAGGTCCTGGGGACCTGGGCATCCCTCAGATGTGCTGTGTCACGTTGGGAACTGAGCTTTGCCAGGGCTGTTACTCAGCAGTTTTCAGCTAATTGCTCACTAATGTCTGGGCAGTTCCTGGCATTTTGACACGGCGGGTTAGGGGTCAGGTGACTCAGTCACGTAGATTCTGAGTGTTAAAAGTCATTTCTTTTGAGAGAACATCTCAGAACCTGGATCTAATCTCAGGGAGCAGTGGGGTGTGTAGTAGGACGAGAGAAGCAGCGCTGATTCTCTTGGGGGCCGGGACACCTCTTGGGGGCGCCTGCCACCACCCCACACAGGCTGTGGCTTGTCAGGTGAGAGTTGGTCCAGGCTGTGCCCTGGCTGCACCTGAGGGGGGCAGGGCAACAGCAAGGTCCTTCTGTGCTGAGTCACAGGGTGGGGGTGGGGGAGTGGGATGAAGTAAGTGCCTTCAAGGTGCGAAAAGGCTCCTGCGCTCAGTTTATTTCCATCCATCCATCCCTTCCTTCCTTTTACACACCTTTGTTAGTCAAAAAAAAACGTTTCTGAAACTCTGCCAGCTTTGAAGCCGACCTGATCCCCCCACTGCAGGGTGAAGGGCTAAGTCCACGTTGTTGGGCTCAGCTGACCGGCATGTCCCGGGCAGAGTGGACATGCCAGGCCGGTTTGGGAGCCTGGGGAGGTGGTGCGGGGCAAGTATGCAATGGGCGGGTCACCCTGCTTATGCACAGCAGGTGGGTCTGCACGTCAGTCCGCAGTGGTCTGGGTCTGAGATGGACCACACAGTCCAGGTGATTTGAAGGGGAGAGATTCTGAGAAGGGTTTTGGAGGCTGAGCAGGAGTTTTCTCAGAACTGCTGGGGCTGATGGAAGCTGTGTGTGAAGCTGCCACCCAGAGCAGTGCTGCAGTGTGAAGGCAGAGAGGAGCCCTTGCTGGGGAGGGGGAGGGGGAGAGAGGGTCCTGCTGGGAAGTGTGGACCAGTCACTGAGGGGGGTGTCTTTTCCAGGAGGCAGGGCTTGGGACATGAAGGGGTTGGCATCCCTGAAAGTCTCCTCCTGGGGCAGAAGAGGTCAGGGTTGGGGGGCAGCCTGCAGAGATGGGGGCCCTAAAGGGGTGGGTGGGGAAGAGCTGAGGAACGCGCTGGGTTCCTGCTCAGCACATGGGTACCAGCACAGCAGCCCAAGGGAGGCACCCACGTGCACAGTTTGCTAAGGGCCTGGGGCTGCCATGGGGCCTCTCTTGGTGGCAGGCGGTGATGCAGCCACACTGGAGGACAGCTGGTGTCAGTAGGTCAGAACCATGGAGGTCACTGGTGTCCGGGTGTGGACAGCCACAGGAGGGGCTGCGGGGCTGCCCAGGAGGACCTGAAGGCCGGGAGGTGGCCAGAGGCAGAGGAGGGAAGAGGGACAGGTGGAGGGTGGCGGTGAGGGCATTTAGGAGCTCCACTCAGGGCTGGGGGGCAAGGCTGGGGCAGCAGTTTGAAGAGTGAGATGGAAACTGGGGATTGCAAGAAGCGGGGGTCAGCCAACTCGGGGTGGATTTGGGTGAGGGCCTGTGGGGCCTGCAATCATGTCTTAGAAAGGGTGGGAGCCAGAGGCGGCCCCCTTTGCAGAGTTGACCGTGGCAGGAAGGGTCCTGAGAGGCCTGGAGCCTTCGGCCTGCGGGAGGTGCTGTTGGGCACAGAGAACAGCCTGACGAGGACAGGTGGTCCCAGTTACTGTGGGTTAAATTAAAGGCCTGCCTCAGCCCTGCACTCTCTGCCCCTGACCCTGGGAACGTGACCTTATTTAGAAACAACTCTTCGCAGAAAATTCCCTGGTGGTGCAGCGGTCAGGACTCCTCGCTTTCACTGCCCAGGGCCCAGGATCAACCCCTGGTTAGGAACTAAGGTCCTGCAAGTTGTGAAGTGCAGCCTGCCCCCCACCAAAAAATAAAAAATAAAACCTCTTTATAGGTGTAATTAAGGTAAAATGACGTCATTAAGATGGGCCCTAATATGATATAACGTGTCCTTAGAAGAAGGAAATTTGGACACAGAATACAGGGGAGGGAAGACCGCGTGAGGACAGAGGTACTGGTGGGGCTGGAGCATCCACAGGCCGAGGACCACCGAGGATTGCCAGCTGGGAAGGCAGGAGGGAGGGTCCCTGGAGCCTTGGCGGAAGCGCAGCCCTCTGCTGCTTGTCGGCCGCCGTCCAGGGATTCTGCCACGTAGCACCAGGCAGCTGGGGGTGGAGGCGGGAAGCTGACCAGAGCAGGCAGGCCTGACGAGGGTCCCATGGTCCACTCTGGGCTGGAGGCTGAGGCCTCTCTTGAAATGGGCCTCGGTGTGCCCGGCCAGGCATCAGGGGCACTGTGGGGCCCTGTGGCCAGCAGGGGGCATAGGACCGGGCCATACCAGAGAGGTCCCAGCCTTCTGGAGGGAGTGCTCCGGAGTGGACCCTGGCGGGGTGGGGGCAGAAGGGAGCTGGGGCAGCAGCGCCAAGTGCTGGGCCCTCAGCATCACCACATCTCCCCAGACCTGGCTGTGGCTGTGCTGGGGGGCTCCCCCGGATCCTGGTCCTCAGGCCACCCCTTCCCCGAGTCGTCCCCATGGGGCCATGGGAACTCGGGGGGTTGGCGGACCTGACCTTGGCCGTCCTGAGACGGCGTCCCACTCAGTGCCAGGGCCCCAGGAGGGCGTGTTATGTGGGGACAGTGGGGGGTGGTCAGCACCAAGGGGGCCATGGCCCATTCCCCTGTCCCTTTGATAGGGCTGGGGGGTGCACGGGGGTCCCCAGCAGAACAGGAGGGAAACAGCCCTGCCCACTTGTGGGACCTGGTTTGGCCCTGGGGTGGAGGTCAGTGCAGGTACCCTCCGCGTCATTTGTGAGCCCCTTTCTCCCCGTGGACATCGCCCTCCTCGAATTTTCTTTACTAGGCAGGCATGTGATCTGGTTAGATTTTACCAAATGATCAGAAGCTGAGTCAGCAAAATGAGGGCTGTGTTGCCATGGCTATAGGAGGGGTGGGCCCCGAGCCGAGGCGGGTCCCCACGCCACAGGAGCCTGGGTCCCCCCTCGGTGACACTGGGTCTGTCCCACAGGATCCACCCTAGACCTTCACCTCGGTGACATCAGTCTTGCGCCCCCAGATAAGGACCTGGAGGAGCACGACGGCCGTGACCTGGGACCCACAGGTGGCCCCTAAGCCCGCACCTTCCAGGGCTGCCCCCGTGCCTCTGGGGTGGGAGGGGTCCTGTCTGCCTCCCTGTACTCCCCAACCTCAAAGCCCCTGCAGAGTGGGGGACAGGCCTTTGTGGCGGTTCCAAGGGGACGGGTGGGTTCTCGGTTCACATCAGATACTAAACCGTTTTCTTCAATGTAAAAGTTCATCTTTTTTTTTTTTTTCTCTGATCTTAAGCCACTTCTGGGGCCTAAAACGTCCTGGGACCACTGTGCCCATGGACAGGTCACCCAGGCGGGCCTAGAGAGCATCTGAGGGGTGAGAAGTGTGGCCTTCTCACCTGGGTGGGGGTCCCCCAGCTCAGGGCAGTGCCAGGTGATTCCGGGGCAGAGGGTCTCGTGTCGTGTCTGGTCCCTGGGGCTGCAGTGGCCACCTCCCACTAACCTGACGTCCCCCCGCCGACTCCGTGCAGGTCAGAGGTCGCTGGGGGGCTCGGCTCCCGTGGCCATCCCAGGCTGCCTGCCGCGCTCCCCGTCCCTGCACTCCTCCTCGTCCCTGTCCGCCTCCCCGCTCGGCTCCTTCTCCCAGCCCCTGCCGGGCCCGCTCATCTCCTCGGCCATGACGCCCCCCCAGCAGCCGCCGCCCCTCAAGTCAGAGCCCAGAGCGCTGGGCCCCGCAGCCTCGTCCTACAACTCCTTCGGTGAGTGGCCTTGCGGGGCCCCGGGGTGGGGAGAGCCACAGTGCTGTCCATCATGTCCTGTTGCCACTGCTCAGCCGCACGGCCCGGAGAGGGGGCCTAGGGTTCGCACCTGGACCTCTGGGGGGGTCAGCGTGCCTGGGACCCCTCACTGCTCTAGGACGCCACAGTGGTGGGACCCGCCTCGCAGGACCTGCCAGGCGCATAAGTCAGCAGAGGCCAAGCACAGAAGCAGATGGATTGGCAGGAACAGGAGACTTGTGACCTGTTTTAAAAGAAACAATGTTTTTATTTTTTAAAAAAAGAAACAATGTTTTTAAATACTTGTTTTACTCTCTAATGTCACATAAGTCAATAGATGTCACTCACGTAACCAGAAACCCTGTGGGGTCCTCCGGGTCCTAAGTGTGGACAGGGTTCTGGGACCAGGGTCTGAGCTCCACGGCCCCCACGATGCAGCTCCTCGGGCGAGTGATGGCGCAGGCGTCCTTGTCGGGGGGGGGGGGGGGGGGGGGGGGGGGGGGGGGGGGGGGGGGGGGGGGGGGGGGGGCAGGGCTGGGGTCCCCGGAGCTGGCTGAGGGAATGCTCAAGAGGCCCAGGCTCGAGCATACTGACGCCAGCTTCTCCGCACTCAGGCTTGAACGGCGTCCCCGGCAGCATCTGGGACTTCGTCTCCGGCAGCTTCTCTCCCAGCCCGTCCCCCATCCTGAACGCCGGCCCCGCAGCCTCCTCAGGCGTGAGTCCCAGCAGCGCCGAGCTGGCCCGGGTCCGGCGGCAGCTGGACGAGGCCAAGAGGAAGATCCGGCAGTGGGAGGAGTCCTGGCAGCAGGTGAAGCAGGTGAGCTGGAGGGAGCTAAGGTCCGGGCGGGCGGGGCAAGGGGCGGGGCCCACGGGGTGGGCGGGGCAAGGGGCGGAGCAGGGCGTGGAGGGGAGACGCCGGCTCCGCCAGGTCACCGCGGCTCCTGGGTTTCAGGCCTGCGACGCGTGGCAGCGGGAGGCCAAGGAGGCCAAGGAGCGGGCGCTCGCGGCCGACAGTGCCCGGCAGCTGGCGCTGCAGAAGAAGGAGGAGGTGGAGGCGCAGTTCCGACGGCTGCAGGAGGAGCTGGAGGGCCGGGGCTTGGCCTCCGCGCTCCCCGGGCTGCGCGGTTGCGGCGACATCGGTGCCATCCCTCTCCCCAAGCTGCACTCGCTGCAGAGTCAGCTGCGCCTGGATTTGGAGGCGGTGGACGGGGTAAGTCCAGGCTTGTCCTCAAGGAACCAGCGGGCTGAGCACCGAGGTGGGGCGGGTGGCCCGGCACAGCTTCCGTTCTCTTCCCCCTCGCCTCCTCTCAGCCACCGTGCCCCCCCTGGACAGGGGCCGCGTCGCCCACGTCTTTGGGTGACCCTCCAGGGTTCCTGGTCACCCTCCTGCTGTAGTGCTGAACCCGCTGTCCTTGGCTCAGCAGGAAGACCCTTCCACACCAGGCATCTTGTTAGAGCCCGGGGCGTCCGGGGGCTCCCCGGCCCTGCCTCTCACGCAAGCCACTTCCCTGTCCCGGCCCGCACACGGGCTTTGGCTTTTCTCGCTGGAGGCTGTTCAGGAGCCGGGGTCCATCCTGCCCAGGCCCCTCCACGGGCCGCCTGCCTGGCGCCCCTCCCCTCGCCCCTGTGGCGGCACAGGCCCTGGGAGCCCAGCCCCACCCCGGAGGCTCATGGTGGATCCTCCCGCTCCCTCCTGGCTCCTGGGTGGCCGCGGGAGGACAGCCTGCCCCAGCCTGACGGTGCTCCATGCCTGGCCCACAGGTGATCTTCCAGCTGCGGGCGAAGCAGTGCGTGGTGTGTGGGGAGCGGGCGGGCGCCGTCCTGCGGCCCTGCCAGCACCGCGTGCTCTGCGAGCCCTGTGCGGCCAGCGCCCCCGAGTGCGCCTACTGCGCAGGCCAGCCCCTGCCGTGGTGACCGCTGCCTCACCTGCTTCCTGGTGCCACCGACGTCGTGACCGCAGCCCCGCGCGGCCCACCCATGGCCTTGGACTCTTCCTCGCAGACCCTGACGCCCCACGGGGCGTGAAGGCAGGGTGACCCCTCGGGGTCTGCGGTCCTGACGCCACTGTGACTGGATCCTGGGAGCTCGAGTCCCGAGAAGCACTTTGTAGACGCAAGAGTTTAGGTAGAGGTTCTGAGGTGCTCTGAGCTGCTTTGAGGTTCGTGTTTTTAATATGCGATAATATGAAGCTTTACATGTGTACTGTGAACAGAGCACTTCCTCTCGGTCTCTCTCAGCCTGTAGCACGGCAACCATGCTAGTTCCTATGAGATTAGTACTTATGAAGTGAGCATTTATCTAGTAGTGAGAGATACCTAGGATTTTTACAGTTTTCAAATTAAGTGCAAACCAATAGTATTTATAGCAGAGTGATTATTGAGAGACATACACATGTAGATGAAATTTTATGAAGGGAACTCACTTCCTGAACGTGTGCACAGTAACTGCAGCGTCAGTGGCAGCCTGTGGCCGCAGGCCCCGACCAAGTGCCTCCGCCTCGGAGAGCCGGGGATGGCGCATCCCTCCTCCCTGGACAGGCCAGCGTGTGTGAGTCTGCGGGGCAGTGGGAGGGCCCTCGGTGCTCCCCTCCCCCAGGCTCGCTGGTGGGCGCCCGGCTGGAGCCACGCCCACAGTCGCCCAACAGCGTGGGAGATACTGTTGCCAGGTCTGTCTGTCCAGGTGGTGTGATCACATGACCACAGCTGGGGGAGGACCTGGCCACCGTGAGCGCTGTGCGGGGCAGGGTGGCGGCAGGGCTGCTGGGAACAGGTCGGCTCAGTGCCGGCTTCGGGCTCTCCTGTCTGCGTCGGGTCACTTTTCCGAGGAATCCAGGAGGAAGTAAAAGGTGTAGTTGACCGAGACCTTACTTGCAGACATGGATAGGGCAAGGATCTCCCCAGAGCCTGCTGCAGGCACGAAGCGGGGACTGGGCCCTGGCCTGAAAGGGACGAGCCGCCCCTGCCCGCCTGCCTGGGGCTGTGCCAAAGACTTTATATAGCATTTTTTTAAAGTGCAAAGTGACTAGGTAAAAATTTTTATCAGTGACCAAATTAGAATGTATTTACTACAGTGAGAGGTTGAAAACCTTTTTTTAACGTAAGACACACTGATGGGAAAGCTGTCATTCAAAGGTGGGTCCATGGCTCCGTGCAGCTTGCCCGCTGCTAACGGTAACTGACTCAGTTGTGGTGAACCTTCTTTGTTTCAATTATAGTGATGATGATTTATTAGCTCTTAGAAATTACCTATATTTTGTGCTACTGTTATCACTGTTTAAAGTTTATTTTTATTAATATTTATGCACTTGTTTCCCATGGCAGGCCTTTGGCCTTCCAGGGAAATGGGACAATGTCTGTAATCGACATCTAGCCTAGACATTTTCAAATTATAAACAGGAACAATTAAGCTTTAGGTGTATTTATAAGCTACTCCGGTCAGTACTCTCTGTGGGGCTTGGGGAACTGGAGGCGCACCCCCCAGGTACTTGCTGGCTCTGAGGACAGGTGTGGTGGGAAGACCAAAGAACCACTGGGGTGCGGCCCCTGGGGCTGCCCCGGGGCCGGGCTGGCCTCCCAGGCCGGGCCGGGCTCAGTGTCTAGGGGTGTCACTGCCCCGCACTCAGGCGACAAGGGGGTGCTGGGTGTAGCAGCTGAAGCTACATGGTGCTCGGCCAGGCCGTGGTTCTTGCTGCCGAGTGTCAGCTCCTGAGAGCTCCGTGTTAGCGGTGACATTCTGTCGTCCCACCATCTGTCGCTGTGGGCAGAAGACCTGACTCCTTGTGGATGCTTCACACAAATTAATTTATGGAAGCCCCAATCTGTATGTTAGAGTGTTTAGATGAGAATGTTATTGGGATGGAGTTTTCTTAACCCAGAAGGTAGTATTTATAATGCATAATCATTTACTCGTAGTGAATTGTTTAAAGTTAACACTTGTTTAAATTTTTTTACACTATAGCATTTATGCAATGGTTTACAGAATTCATGGAATTATTTTTATCAGTATGGAAATTAATTAAAACTCTGATCTTTATTTTGTCTGCATCTTTGAGGACAGCCCCAAGGGCCTGCTGGCACAGAAGGAGAGAAAGGTCCTCAGGCCGAGGCCCACAGCCCCAAGGTCACAGGGTGTCCCCACGCAGTCCAGGGTCGCCTCGCAGGGGCTCTGCTATCCCGGCCGTGGGTGTCTGGGGGCCCCAGTGCTCAGAGCTGGGGGTTTCTGCCAAAACACCAGGCAGTGGGAGTCAGGACCCGACCGGCAGACGCAAGGCCCTGGTGGGCTTGGCCCCCTCCACCCCCCACCGCGGACCTGCAGGCTTCCCGTAGGGGATGCCGTGGTGGGTCAGCACGCCTTGCAGTCTCTCTATCTCCTGCGACAGGGCCTTATGTGCCTAGACCAGGGGGTGGAGAGGAGTGGTCAGTCCATTGGTGGGAGGCCGTCCTTGGCTGGGGGGCTGTGTCTGTACCTCCTGGCAGCTCTCCAGTGTCTCAAACTGCAGGTCCTTGGTGGCTCCTTCCCGCTGCGCCGATTCACTTGGTTCTGATGTCTTCAGATAACCAGCATCTTCAAAAATCGCCCTGAGCGACTTCTCGTAGCCCTGCAGGTGGAGGGTAAGGAGTGAGCGCCCACTGGGCTGCCCGGCTGCCGCCCGGGGCCCGCCCGCAGCTCACCTGGGCCGTGATCAGCTCGTCCGCCAGGTCCTGCTCCAGCTGGTCCCACCGCTGCTGCAAGACCGCGGGCAGGGTCGGGTACACTGAGGGGTCCGACAGAAACCAGCTGAGCTGAGCCCCTCTGCCCCCCACCCCGCCCGCCCGCCCGGGTGCCCACCTAACAAGGAGTGGGGGTGGCAGACGAGGGGCGTCTCGAAGGTCAGCGCGTAGACACAGGTGCTCGGCTCAGACACGTGGGCCAGCCGGTTGCTTTTGCCACAGGTGAGCTCCACCTGGGGGGGACCTCGGTGAGCAAGTGGGGAAAGCAGGCCCCGTCCCCCCGCCCCTGCTGCCCACCTTGCTCTGCCGGCTCCGTGACTGGCATGCATCGCCATCCCGCATCCACATGCCCCTGAAGGTGTTGTTGGTGATCTCCCATTCTTGCCAGATGCTGCGGAGGGGCAGAGAGTGAGGCGGGGTGGGGCAGGGCACCCCCAGGGCCGCGGCCGCACCCCGCTCACCCGAGGATCCCGCTGTAGGCGTTCCAGCGGAAGGTCTGCTCGTGCTGCGTCACGTTGTGGAACGGGCAGAGCTCGTACTTGTACCTGCGGGCACGGTGCCGTCAGCGGGGCCCTGGCCCCCAGCCACCCTGCCCTGCCCTCACTCACGTGGACTCCACCAGGCTGAAGCACTTGCCAGAGAGTCTGGAGAGGTGCGCGGGCCCTGCGGGGAGAGCGCAGCCCTCTGAGTACGGCGCCCGGAGCGGGCCCAGAGCCGGGGCCCTGCGGGGACGGTGAGTGCCAGAAACGCGACAGCCAGGCAGCATGAGCGCTTCACAGAGCGCCAGCTCACACGCCGTGAGAACACTGCCAAGGACCACTGAAACCAGCAGTGCTGACCCCCGGCGTTCCGGAGACCGGCTCGCCGGCAGCCAGGTGAGCGCCTTGCAGCGAAGCTCCCGCCCCAGTGGGGCCGTGAGGAGCAGCCTGGCTGGGGGCTGCCAGGAGCCCAGCCTCTGTTCTGCCCAACTCGGATCCCAGGCAGGAAAGGGGGCTGCCCGTGAACGCTGCGGGCAAGGGGTGACGGTCGGACACACAGCAGGCCATCCAGGAGCCAGGAGGAGTGCAGGGAGACCCTGAGGGGGCTGCACGCGGCCGCCCCCAGGCTCAACACACCCACCCTGAAGGCTGCCCCAGCACCGGGCCAGGCTGCAAGGGACCCGCAGCCTCTCCAGAGGAAAATGCAACAGGACCACCTGGGAGAAGCCCAGATGCTGGACTGTCTGAAGACTTCAGTTAGACAAATGCCTAAAATATCCATAAGGGGCTGGAGAGAAACAGGAAGGACCGAAGCGTGTCCAGAAAATGATAGGTGGGCAGAAAGGTGAACCATGTCCAGAGGAACTAGAAAACCCTGGAGCCGAAAAATACAACTGAACTAGTGAACCCACAGGAGTTCAACAGTTCTGAGCAGAGAGAACCAGTGACGAGACAGTGGAGGCAAAGAGGAGGGGCAGAGAGGAGATCTGAGAAAATAACTGCCCCAACCCAACAAAACTCACGGATCGACAGATCCAAGTGGCTCACTGAACTCCACGTACAACACACTCAGAGAGACGCCCACCGAGACAGAAGAGAAACGGCAGACACCAAGTCGCAAGTGGCAAGAAGTGACTTGTTAATGAAGGAATCAATGAGATTATCCACCCACTTCTCTGCTACATTTGGGAGGCCAGGAAGCAGTGGGGTGGGAGACAAAACTGTCAACCAAGGAGTCTATATCCAGGAAACCCTCCTCCAAGAGTGAGGCAAAATCAAGACCCTCCCAGACAAAGGCTGAGGGATTTCATTACCACCAAGCCTGCCTTGGACAGAGCCCCTTGTTACCCCCCAGGAAAGGCAAACACATGGGCAAACTGAAAGCAGAGTCATGGTCCTGAGCCGCAGATCTACAGGGTTCAGAAGACGAGAGGCATGGATATAATTACAGATCCACCCTTGAAGGGTCAGTTTCTGAAGTCAACCACAAAGTTGGGGAGGGACAGAGTTGTACAGGAGAAGTCTTGGAATTCACACCAACTTCAATCATGTACAAGTTAGACTTGAACAGTCACATGATTATATGCAATCCCCAGGCGACTGGAGAGGAAATGGCTACGTAGTATACACACAAAAGGAGGTCGAAAGCAGGTGGCTTGGGAAAAAGTCAACAGAAGGAATGGAGGGAATGAGCAACAAAAGACAACTATAAAACAAACTTTGCTGTTTCGTCTTCTCCAAATCCTTCCTTACCAGTGATTACTTTAAACGTAGGCAGATGAAACTCTCCCATTTGGAAGGCACAGATTGGCTAAAGGATAAAGAAATGTGACCCAACTGTGCGCACTCGTCATAAGAGACGCACCGAAGGCCAAGGGCGCAAGCAGGCTGAAAGTGAGAGGGTGGAGACGGCGCAAACGGCGAGCGCGGGGCCGGCCACGCTGGCATCCGGCAGGACGGGCCAGCAGTCAGCACTGTTCAGGGGGACAAGGGCGGTGTCACACACGACAGGGTCCCCTCACCACGGTCGCGACAAGTACAGGCACACGGCACCAAACATCAGTGTTGGCAAGGACGCCAAAGGGAAAACTGGAAACATGGGGCTTCGACATTAAACCTTACAAGGAATGGCTGGAAGGCAGCCTATAGAAAGCAAGAAAAGTGTTTACAAGTCGCAGGGTAATATCCAGAATATATAAACAGCTCCCATAACAACAACAACAAAGCCCCAAACAACCCAATTAAAAAATGGACCACAGGGACTTCCTTGGCCCAAGTGGCTTAGACTAAGTGGCTAAGACTCTGAGCTCCCAGTGTAGGGGGCCCGGGTTCTATCCCTGCTCAGGGAGCTAGATCCCACATGCCCCAACTAAGACCCAGCAGAGCCAAACACATCAGGAAAAAAAAAAAATTTTTAAAGATGGACCAAGGATTACTAGACATTTTTCTGAAGTGAAAAATAAATACAAATCAAATCCACAATGAGATATCACTTCATCTATATTAGTATGGCTGTTACTAAACAAACAAACAAAACAAATGCTGGTTAGGATACAGAGAAACCAGAACCTCTGCACACTGCTACTGCTGGTGGGAATGTAAAATGTACAAGCCGCTGCTGAAAAGTTGAGTGGTTCCTCATAAAGCTTGAAGGAAATGGCAGCCCACTCCAGTATTCTTGCCTGGAGAAGCCCAGGGATGGGAGCCTGGTGGGCTGCCGTCTATGGGGGTCACACAGAGTTGGACACGACTGACGTGACTTAGCAGCAGCATAAAGCTTAAGCATACAGGGTTGGCCAAAAAATTTCATCTCGGATTTTTCTCTAAAGATTTTTCAGAAAAACCCAAACGAACCTTTGGCCAACCCAATAGAATCTTATGATACGGCAAACTGACCCCTGGGTGTGTGAACTGAAAGCAGGGACCCAAACATGGACCATGTTCACAGCAGCCTTACTCACAGTAACCAAACAATAAAAACCCAAGTGTGCACCGACAGATGAATAAACAGAATGCAGTGCGTATGGACAATGGAATACTATTCAGCCTTAAAAAGGAAGGAAATCTTGCCACTTGCCACAAAAGGAACTTCTGAGATTTGTTGTAAGTGAAACGAGCCCATCGCAGAAGAATGAGTATTGTTATGACTCCACTTACATGAGGTACTTAGTTCATTTGAGCTGCTGTAACAAAATATCACAGACAGGATTTTTTTCCTACACAGACAGGATTTTAAAGCAGCTGTATTGCAACCATTTCCAGGGTGTTAAGGAAAACAAGGTGCATAAACAGAATCTCAGCAGATAAATAAAAATTAGAAAGAGATCTGAAACTCTAAAAATAATCTTTTAAAAAGTCAGAAATAACTAGCAATTTAAGCCCCAAAATACCTAAAATACATGTATTCATCATGCTCAAGGGAAGCTTATTCCAAGAACACAGTGTTGGCTCAATATTAAAAAGCCAAAGCTCCCCACCCTATCAGTTCAGTCGCTCAGTCGTGTCCGACTCTTTTTTGACCCCATGGACTGCAGCACACCAGGCCTCCCTGTCCATCACCAACTCCCGGAGTTTGCTCAAACTCATGTCCATCGAGTTGGTGATGCCATCCAACCACCTCATCCTCTGTCGTCCCCTTCTCCTCCCGTCTTCAATCTTTCCCAGCATCAGGGTCTTTTCAAATGAGTCAGTTCGTCACATTACGTGGCCAAAGTATTGGAGTTTCAGCTTCAGCATCAGTCCTTCCAATGAATATTCAGGACTGACTTCCTCTAGGATGGACTGGTTTGATCTCCTTGCAGTCCAAGGGACTCTCAAGAGTCTTCTCCAACAGCACAGTTCAAAAGCATCAATTCTTCTGTGCTCAGCTTTCTTTATAGTCCAACTCTCACATCCATACATGACTATTGGAAAAACCATAGCTTTGATTTTGCTGGCAAAGTAATGTCCCTGCTTTTTAATATGCTAAGTTGGCCATAGCTTTTCTTCCAAGGAGCAAGCATCTTTTAATTTTATGGCTACAGTCACCATCTGCAGTGATTTTGGAGCCCCCCAAAACATAAGGTCTCTCACTGTTTCCACTGTTTCCCCATCTATTTCCCATGAAGTGATGGGACCAGATGCCATGATCTTAGCTTTTTGAATGTTGAGTTTTAAGCCAACTTCATCACTCTCTTTCATTTTCATCAAGAGGCTCTTTAGTTCTTTGCTTTCTGCCATAAGGGTGGTATCATCTGCATATCTGAGGTTATTGATATTTCTCCTGGCAATCTTGATTTCAGCTTGCGCTTCATCCAGCCCAGCATTTCTCATGATGTACTCTGCATATAAGTTAAATAAGCAGGGTGACAATATACAGCCTTGACGTACTCCTTTCCCGATTTGGAACCAGTCTGTTGTTCCATGTCCGGTTCTAACTTGATTCTTGACCTGCATAGATTTCTCAAGAGGCAGATCAGGTGATCTGGTATTCCCACCTCTTTAAGAATTTTCCACAGTTTGTCATGATCCACACAGTCAAATGCTTTGGCATAGTCAATAAAGCAGATGTTTTTATGGAACTCTCTTGCCCTCTCGATTATCCAACAGATATTGGCAATTTGATCTCTGGTTCCTCTGCCTTTTGTAACTCTAGCTTGAACATCTGGAAGTTCACCATTCACGTACTGCTGAAGCCTGACTTGGAGAATTTGGGGCATTACTTTACTAGCATGTGAGATGAATGCAACTGCACGGTAGTCTGAACATTCTTTGGCGCTGCCTTTGGGACTGGAATGAAAATTGACCTTTTCCAGTCCTGTGGCCACTGCTGAGTTTTCCAAATTTGCTGGCATACTGAGTGCAGCACTTTTACAACATCATCTTTTAGGATTTGAAATAGCTCAACTGGAATTCCATCACCTCTACTACCTTTGTTCCTAGTGATGCTTCCTAAGGCCCACTTGACTTCACATTCCAGGATGTCTGGCTCTAGGTGAGTGATCACACCATCATGGTTATCTGGGTCGTGAAGATCTTTTTTGTACAGTTTTTTTGTGTATTCTTGCCTCTTCTAATACCTTCTGTTTCTGTTAGGTCTATATCGTTTTTGTCCTTTACTGTGTCCATCTTTGGATAAAATGTTCCCTTGGTCTAATTTTCTTTAAAAGATTTCTAGTCTTTCCCATTCTATTTTTTTTCTCTATTTCTTTGCATTGATCACTGAGAAAAGCTTTCTTATCTCGCCCTGCTATTCTTTGGAACTCTGCATTCAAATAGGTTTCTCTCTCCTTTTCTCCTTTGCCCTTAGCTTCTCTTTTCTCAGCTATTTGTAAGGCCTTCTCAGACAACCATTTTGCCTTTTTGCAATTCTTTTTCTTGGGGATGGTCTTGATCACTGTCTCCTGTCCAATGTCACGAACCTCTGTCCATAGCTCTTCAGACACTCACTCTATGATCTATTTGTCACTTCCACTGTATAATCCTAAGGCATCTGATTTAGGTCATACCTGAATGGTCTAGTGGTTTTCTCTACTTTCTTCAATTTAAGTCTAGATTTTGCAATAAGGAGTTCACGATCTGAGCCACAGTCAGCTCCCAGTGTTATTTTTGCTGACTGTATAGAGCTTCTCCCCCACCCTAGAAACAGCTTGAAAGAGAAAACTCAGGACCGCCTTGACAGGTTTAGAAAAAACCTTTGACAAAACCCAACACCTATTCATGGTTAAAACTCAGCAACCAGGAACAGCCTGGAAGGTCCTCTCCCTGAGAAAGGGCTACACACGGGATCTTCAGGCGGGGGACAGAGGCCGGGTTGGGGGAACCTCTCCCCACTGCTCTCGGGAAACCCAGAGGACCAGCCGGCTCACAGGCGCACAGCTAGACTCCAGCTACTACAGGAGCAAACACTAACCATGGGAATGCAATGGACACAGTCCCAGAATGTGGGAAACACGCGACCCAGTTTCCTTAGTAAATAAATTACAAGGAGCCGGAGGGAGGGGATCTATAGATTCGAGGAAGCTATGGACAGGCGTCGAGTGCACAACACATGGACCTTCCCTACTGACTCAAACCACCGGCCTGTTAAAGAGTATGAGAACATTAGAGACATCTCCGACAATGAGGGGATTTTACTGACTGACGCTGTTGCTGTGCCTTTCAATACATGCATACCAAAATATTACAAATAAATTGAGAGAAATTAGTTTCAAAGTAACCAGACTGGCAAAGAGAAAGCTGGGTGAGGGTGCCTAGTGCTTCTCACACCCTTCTTCCACTTTCACACGTGCTTGAAATTGTCTATAACTATTTCTAAGTCACGGAAAAATCAAAAGTAAAAATGTGTAGAGTAAGCACTACAACTGAGCACAAGCAGAAACACGGGAACCCAACTGCAAATCAAACTGATGACCAAGAAAAGAATGAGCTGGTGAAGGTTGGACCACAGTGCCCTGCAGTCCAACTTTGGTTGGACACACTCCAAAATAAATTGCAAGTCTCAAACCTCACTCACGTATGTCATAGTGAGACAGCTGGCCCAGCGCATAATCAGATGCATGTATTATTCCCTTTGAACTGATTCCCAGGGCAAGGGTCGGGGTGGGTGTGGGACCCAGGTCAGCTGTACAAGGCATTCTGTGTGTGTGCGCGATAGTCACTCAGTCGTGACTCTGTGACCCCACAGACTGTAGTCTGCAAAGCTCCTCTCTCCAGGGAATTCTCCAGGCCAGAATACTGGAGTGGGTTGCTATTCCTTTCTCCAGGGCATCTTCCCGACCCAGGGATCAAACCCTGGTCTCCTGCATTGCAGACAGAGTCTTTACTGTCTGAACTACCAGGGAAGCTAGGAGATCCGAACTGTAATTATTTAGGAATAAACCATCATGACGTCTGAAACTGACTTTCACATGGTTGGGGAAAATGAAAGTTCACTTTTTAAAAAGTGGAAATGAGAAAAAGGTAAAGCAAGCACAGCAGAACATCAACTGTTACACTAAAGTCGGAGTGTACGCTGCTGTTCACAGCCCCATTCCTCTGTTTTTCTACTGAATATTTTCACAGTAAAAAGCTGAACTCTGTCTAGAGTGAAAGCTCACAGCGGTACCCTCCGTCTCTGATCTCAGCGCTCCACCCCCACCCCGTGGCCAATCCCTCTGGGCCTGGCATCTGTGTGCAAGGCCTGTATTTGGCCACTCCTTTTGCTGGACTCTCCTCCCCCAGATATCCACAGCCCTAACGCCCACTCCCCTTCAGTTTCTGACAGAAATTTCATTTCTCAGTCTTTTCCTGAACTCCCCAATTAAAACAGCAATCCCCAGAACAACTCCATGCACACACACTTCTCTGCTTTCCATACCTTCAGAGCACTTTTCACCAGTCTACATTTTACCTACTTTTTTGTTTATTCTCAACCTACTCTCCTACCAATTAAGACTGTCAACTCCATGAGGACATTGTATGTTTTCTTCATTTCTGCATCCACAGCATAGACCCTAACACGTGGTAGCATTCAATTAAAAAAATAAATATTTGGGGGACTTCCTCAGTGGTCCAGTGGCTAAGACTCTGCACTCCCAAAACAGAGGACCTGGGTTCAATCCCTGGTCAGAGAACTCGACCCCACGTACCCCAGTGAGAATCAAAGACCCCAAGTGCCTCAACTAAGACCTTTGGCAGCCAAATAAATATTTGTTTTAAAAAGAGATCTTGGATTTTTTCTTTTTAATTGGTGGGCTTCCCAGATGGCTCATTGGTAAAGAATCTGCCTGCAATACAGGAGACATGGATTCAGTCCCTGGGTTGGGAAGATCTCTTGAAGGAGGGCATGGCAACCCACTTCAGTATTCTTGCCTGGAGAATCCCATGGACAGAGGAGCCTGGCAGACTACAGTCCATGTTGTCACAAAGAGTCGGACATGACTGAGCGCTGTGCAGCTTGCAGGATCTTAGTTCCTGCGTCAGGGGTTGAACTCAATGCCCTTTGCAGTGGAAGCACCAACTCCTAACCATTGGACCACCAGAGAATTCCCTTGGATTTTTTGTTTGTTGTATTTAACACCCATTTAACAACACAGCAATTACATTCCTCAGATCCTGTTGCAGGAAACCACTCCCATAGGTGTAGAAAGAGGGACGCCTAGAAGGAATATTCTCCTCAACAATGCTTTTAGTGACCAAACCCCATAAACAACACCTTGCTGGACAATGAAAGAACGCAGAGCATCCTGTGGAATGCTAGGCACCAAGTGAGAAGAGCGAAGATGCGACAACAGCAAATAAGCAAACCTGCATAGTGGAAGTCGCTCAGTGGTGTCTGACGTTTTGTGATCCCATGGATTAAACAAACAGTCCATGGAATTCTCCAGGCCAGAATACTGGAGTGGGTAGCAGTTTCCCTCTCCAGGGAATCTTCCCAAACCCAGGGATCAAACCCAGATCTCTCTCACTGCAAGGCGGATTCTTTACCAGCTGAGCCACCAGGGAAGCCCAAGAACACTGGAGTGGGTAGCCTATCCCTTTTCCAGCGGTCTTCCCGACCCAGGAATCAAACCGGGGTCTCCTGCATTGCAGGCGGATTCTTTACCAGCTGAGCTACCAGAGAATCTCTTGTTTTGAGCGGTAAAATGGTAACTACTGAAAACAAGAAAGCAAAGGTCACATACAAAAAACCTACTACACGTTTTTTACGTGTAAGCTTATGCACGTAAACGCATTAAAAAACGTTTAAGAACAGACACCAACCTGATAACAGAGGTCACCAATAGGAAAACTAAGGACTAAACCCCTAACTAGTGAACACGGCACGGGCTCACTCGGGAAGGTTAGCGTGCAATTAGAAGGCTGACGAACAGCATGAGCCTCCAGGCCCTAACTTCCAGGGCCCCTCGTCCGAGGCCGCTCTCCCTCCCTGGTGCCCCTGGCGCCGGCTCCCGAGAGCTGACGCGGCCCACCGGTGTTGAAGCTGGGCCGGCTCCCTGCTCGCCCCGGGTCCCCGGCACGTCGGCGGTCAGGGCCCCGCACTCACCAGACACGGGTGAAGGGTCCCTCTTGGGCTGGAGGCGACTGGTCTGGGGCAGGAACGGGTTGTTGAGCCTGCGAGACGCGGCAGGGTCAGGGAGAAGCAGGCCCGGGCCACGGCGCCGCGCCCCCCACTCCCCGCGCGGCAGCTCACCCGAAAGTGTTGGGCTCCTCCACCACCTTCATCTTGGCGGCGCCTGCGGGCGCGGGCCCTGCGGGGAGGGAGCAGTGAGGAGGCGGGCGGGCGGGGAGGCAGCGTGGGGCGGGGGCGCGGAGACCAGAGTGGGTGCTCCGGGACGGAGGCGCCGGGCTGGGCACTCACCGCGGGCCCCGAGCCCGAGCAGCACCGCCAAGCCCGCCAGCCTCGCCGCCATCGCTGCCGCGCGGTCACGTGGGCGCCGGAACCTGAAGTGCCGCCCTCCGCCGCGGGTGGTCACGTGGGTGCCGGAACCGGAAGTGGTGCCGCGCGCAGCTTGGCCGCCGGAGGAGCGGCGACGCGGTGGGTACAGGGGGTCCCGCTTCCCGCCATGGGCCGCCGAAGGGCCGCGCGCGGGCCGGGCGCGGAGGGAGGCCGCGCTCGGCGCCCTGCGGGCCGCTCCCTGGAGGCCTTCGCCGAGGAGGTGGGCGCCGCGCTGCGCGGTGAGTGGGGCGTGATCCTGAGGTGGGCCGGGGGTCGGGCCGCGGAGCCGCGCCTGAGGCCGGGTCCCCTTCTCTGCCTGCCGCAGCGTCCGTGGAGCCAGAGGCCCCTGAGGACCAGGGCGGCCCGGGCCCGGCGCAGCTGCCCTGCACGCTGGCCATGTGGGAGTTGGGCCACTGCGACCCCCGGCGCTGCACCGGCCGCAAGCTGGCCCGCCTGGGGCTGGTGCGCTGCCTGCGCCTGGGCCACAGGTTCGGCGGCCTCGTGCTCAGCCCCGTGGGTTCCCAGTACGTGTCCCCCGCAGACAGGTAGGCTCGAGAGGACTGGGTGCGGGGAAACGGAGTGGGCCTGCCTGGACTCTTTAATTAGCCCCCAGCCCTGGCACATCTTTCCCTTCAGGGCCCACCTGTTTGTGTTGATGTGTCTCGTTGACCCCCGTTGCCTAGCACAGAGCCCAGGAAGCAGCAGGCTACAGTAAACATTTGTTGAGTGAATAAAAGCCTTATGGAGGAACAGCTTTCCTCCAACTGCCTCAGAAGCTGGGCCCATGAGAGTCCTTGAATGATGCCCCTGAATCCCCAGGGCAGCCAGTTTCCTAGAACATAGCTGCCCTGGGGCCAGCACCAAGTCCAGAACCAAGCCCTTCACTGCTCTTGGCAGACACTTGGTGGCACAGTCTGGGGTCGCTGTCATCGACTGCTCCTGGGCCAGGCTGGATGAGACTCCGTTCAGGAAGATGCGTGGGAGCCACTTGCGGCTCCTGCCCCATTTGGTGGCCGCCAACCCTGTGAACTATGGCCGGCCCTGCAGGCTGTCCTGCGTGGAGGCCTTTGCTGCCACCTTCTGCATCCTGGGTGAGTGTCAGGCCTGGCAGCCTGGAGTCCATGTGCTTTTGCTGCCAATCCCGGGAGGAGCCTGACCACGTGCTGGGCGGTGGCCAGGGTTTCCTCCCAGCTCCCACTTGAGTCCTCTCCCTGAGAGGCGGAGGTGAAGACAGAACACACCACTGGCCTCCAAGCGCTTGTCAGGCTCTCGTCAGGGCATGACGGCCCCCAGAGCCCTGTTACCCCAACTCATCCCCTGAGAACTTAAGGTCCACACGGAGGCTCAGAGGGGCAGTTCCATGAGACACCCTGTTGGGAGAGGGACTTGGTGGGCTGCAGAGGGCCGTGGGCCAGTGTTGCCGGGACTCTCAGTTTCTGGGAGGCAAGAGAGGGGCTGTCTACATCCCTGGGCTTCCTGCACTGACAGGCTTCTCAGACCTTGCTGTCATTTTGCTGCGGAAATTCAAGTGGGGCAAGGGGTTCCTGGACCTGAACCGCCAGCTTCTGGACAAATATGCGGCCTGCAGCAGCCCAGAGGAGGTGCTGCAGGCAGAGCAGGAGTTCCTGGCCCATGCCAAGGAGCACCCTGAAGAGGAGGAAATTGGTGAGGCCTGGCAGGGACACCTGCCCCCTCCCTTGAGAAGCCCAGGGTTGGGAAGACCTTCCCGCCACAGCTGTGGGACTCCTGCTTCTACTTCAGGCCACTTTCCTCCTTGATTCCTCCATTCAGATCCCTTTGATGTGGACTCAGGACGAGAGTTTGCAAACCCCAACCGGCTGGTGACTGACTCCCGGTAGGTCCCCTGGCTTCATGACAGCTTAGACCTAGGGCTCTCTTCCACCTCTGATCTCAGCCCCTCCTTCTGCAGGATGGGGGAGTGTCGTAAATAGCAGGATGGTTTTCTGACTGCAGAGAAGGGAAGCTGGAGCGGTTTCCACTTAGAGAGGACGGGGAGTAGGAATCTGTCCTCAGCTTGGGGGCTTTGGTGAGTGAGTAGGTGTGTCGGGGAGGCCAGTGGATATACCCCTGTCTCTCAGGCTGCCCAGAGATGGTGCTGACAGTGACACTGAAGATGAGTCTGAGGAACTTGGGCCTGACCCTGACGATGGGGGAGACAGCAGCAGCAGCCCAGAAGAGGAGGAGACTGCTGAGCAAGGGGCTGAAGCCAGGGTCCCCACAGAGATTTGGAAAGGAATCAAGAAACGGCAGAGAGACTGAAAGTTGCAGAGGTATATTTTTGGAGGCGGAATGACGAGGACATCTGGAGATGGCAGTGCAGCTTGTGGGAACACAAACGGGCCTGGCGGCCTCAGGCCGTGCAGCTGCAAGCAGGACTGGACTCTGACCAGGTTCTTTCCTGGCGCTTCTTACCCAGTCTTGCTCTGGGTCCTGCCTCAGAGCCCTCCCAATGAAGCTGCAAGCCAAGAAGACCCCCGCGTGAGCCTCTGCTTCTCGGCACTCGGCCTGCGGGTGTGGGGGGACCCTTGGCCTCTAATGAGACAGATCCTGCCTAGAAAGCCTGGGGTGTAGAGATGGGACCCCTGGGTAGGTCTTGTGTGGACGCTGTGCGTTCATGAAAAGGAGACGGCCACACAGCTGGCCAGTTGGCACGGAGTGCCTTACACTAACCCAACCAGCCTGGCGTGACATCCTCAGCCTCCCACAATGACCGCAGAGGCCCCTCTCCTGGGCCTGTGAGCTGGTTGGGGACTGGAGACCTGTGGAGCTCTCAGGCAGAACCCCCTCCACATGCCCTCTTGGGGAGGCATCCCCAGAGAAGGTGGGGGCACTGCAGGTGTTCACCTGTCCCTCTGAGGCCTGGATTGTCCAGATTCCAAACCTAGACCTTCCAGCCTCTCCGGTTAGGGAGACTGTGCCCCGACCCCAGAGAGACCCAGGACAAAGCTATTGGCTGGTTACTGGTGACATTTAGAGGTGGACCACTCTATGTTGGGGGGAGGGCTCATGGCAAGTCAAACGACACTTCTAGCCTCTCCTCACTGGTGCCAACAGCACAGCCATCACCCACTTACCGGGTGTGACTGATCCGCCCCCCAGAATGTCTCCAGGTGCTGCCTAATGTCCCCTAGGGGCAAGGCCCCCAACTGAGAGCCCTGCCCTAAGACCAGGCCCCCCCCCCCCACCCTGAGGCCAGGGAACCTGAGGGGAAGTAGGAAGCTCACCTGGTGGCCAGGACTCGCCCAGTCGGCTGTCCAGATCCAGCAGGGTAGGGCGTACTGAGCACAGGGGTCACAGCACAGACGTGGCGGGGGCAGAAGGGAGCCAGGGAGTCCAGCCACAGAACACACCATAAAGCGGGGGAGGGCGCCACGGCCCGGCTGCACAGAGCTGACCACAAGGCAAGAACAGCGCGGGGACGTGGGGAGGGCTTGGCTCTCGCCTGCAGGGCTCAGGGGTCCGCCTCCATGTACTTCTCCAGCTCCCGGAGCCTCTTGACAAACTCCTGCGCCTCCTTGTTGGGGCGACCCTCCAGCATCCGAAGCGCCGACCTCACTGGGGGCGGGGGCGGGGCGGGTGTCAGTCCTGTTGGCCCCGTCCTCGCCGCTCAGTCACCCTGGGCTCTGCAGGGGGCGGGGCCAGCATCAGTCCGGCTGGCCCCGCCCCGCCGGAAGCTCACTCACCTTGGGCTCGCGGCCGGCGCAGGTGCAGGGTGACCGGCTGGCCGGCCCTCGCGCTCCCTCCCACCTGGGGCCTCGCGACGCCGCTAACGCTGCCCAGGCCCAGGGCTGCCTCCCCCGCGAAGTCGTTGGTGGACAGCCAGTCATGGTCCATGACGGTGAACAGCACGCAGGCGCCACGGCGGCGGCAGGCCTCTGCGGGCACGGAGCTGCGGGGGGGAGGGGAGGCGGGTGGTCATCTGGAGCCCTGCTCCCCACTCTGGGCCGGCAGGGCGGGGAGGGACACTCACAAGTAGAAGAGCTCGTCGTACACGGGGTGCAGCGTCCGGCTCTTGACCTGGGTCCTCTGGCTGCGGACCAGCGGGAAAAGGTGCGGCGGACCCAGCTCCACGATCACAAAGGGGTCGCTTAGGCCTGGGGACACGGCTGTGAGCGCACCCCGCCGCCAGCCCCGCCCCGCCCGGTGGCAGCCCTACCCACCACTCGCCCGCACCGTTGGCGTCCAGGGGGAGCAGGTCGGCGGCGTGCAGCACCTCCACCGCTAGCCGCTGCTCGGCCGCCTCGTAGTGGCAGCGGACGCTCAGGCGCCCGAACCGGTTGTGCTCCAGGGATCTCTGCGGAAAGGCCAGGAGGCCGGTGAGCCGAGCGCGGGTCGCCGGGGGCGGAGCCTCGTGCGCGCCCCTGGGTCGCACTACCTGCTTGAGCTTGTCCAGGTAGTACTGCTCGACGCACTCCCGCGTGGAGCACTGGTGCAGGCGCAGCTCCTCCTCCAGTCTCTGCAGGGAGGGGGCGCGCCTGGTGATGCCCGAGCTCCTCACCCGCCCCATTTCACGCGCGGGGCGGGGCTGAACTCAAACCTGGGCCTCAGGTGTCCGCCCCTCCCCCTTCCTCTGTCAGAGGGCCCAGGGCCAAACCTCACCTTGTAACTTCCATCTCTCAGGCTCTCCAGGGGCAGACCCTGGCCCTCAGCGTGGAAAAAGTTGACCAGGGCCTGGGGTGGGGCAAGAAAGGAGAGGTGTCAGGGGCAGGGTGACTGCTGGAGACAGAGAGTGGGAAGGAATGGAGCCTTGAGCAGCACCCGGCCTGGGCTGTCTGGAGCCTAAGGCAGAGCCACTCATACCTGGGCCGTATCAGAAGCTGCCAGGAAGCTTGGGGAAATGAAGGCACCTGAAGCCAGACATCTGTCAGAACAGGTGGCCCAGGTGCTTCTGACTCAGCAGACTCAGGGAAAGAGATGCTGCCCGATGGCTTCCCAGAGGAGGAGTGTCTGGGCTGGGGACTGGGCCGGAAGGGGGCATGCAGCTGGAAAGGTCAGCAGTCTTATTGCCAGGGGGTGGGGTCAGAGGGGCCAGGAACCAGGAGTTCAGGCAGGAAAGGCTCTTCATGGGGCCCTACCTCCAGCGTGAAGTGGAAGCGCCCGTAGAAGTCGGCAGACACGTCTCGGTTCGCTCCCAGAGCCTGCAGAATGGCCTGCAGCAGCAGCTCCCAGAGGGCCTCCAGCACCCTGCAGGACGGTCAGCATCTGTGACCTGACCACTGGCCGGGCCTGCTCTGCCTGCCCGCCCAGGACCGTACCTGCTTAGATTTTCCTTCACCAGCGAGGCGTTCAGCAGAGCCAGCTTCTCGTCCAGGTACTTCAGGAGGGGGGCCACGGCCTAAAGGTAGAGTCCTCAGGCTGGGACTGGGCCCCAGTGGACACACGCATTCCCTGCGAGCCCAAGCCGAGCTGGCCGCACACTCACCTCGTCATTCTGGATGGAGTCGGGCGAGAGGCTGACGTGCTGCACATACTTCCTGACGTCACCCACCATCTGCGGGAGAGCAGGAGAGTGGTGCTCAGCACTGTGGGGTGCAGGGAGGGCCGGCCGGCCCCCGCCCCCGCCCACCGGCCCTGCCACCTTGGAGGTCAGGTGTGCCGTCACGGTTCGGGCCTCCCGCTGCAGGTCCTCGTCCAGGGCCTGCGTGCAGCTGAGCAGGGGCCTTGGGAGTGTGCCCTCCAGCCCTGCAGCCCCCTCTGGCCACGCCAGGCCACGCAGTGCCTGGCCAGCAGCCCTGCGGAGGAGCTCCACGTCGTTGAGGACCACGCAGAGCTGGGGAGGTGTGACGGACGTGCGTGGGCTGGCAGCTGGGTGGTGGCCACCCTGGGCCCCCGCCCCCCACTCCTGTGCCCCCCCTGCTCACAGGCTCGCTCACTGCCTCTCCGGCTGCCCCAGGCTGAGCGTCCACCTTCTTTCGCAGCAGCTCTGTGTAGAAGAGGGCGGCTTCACACAGGTCCTGGGGTGGAGGACAGGGGCTCAGGAGCTGTGGGCCATGTCCTTTCTGCACCCAGACCCTGATCTCCTCTTGGTGGGTAGTCCCCACCTGGCTGAGCTGGGCGCCTAGTGTCTGGGCCTGGGCAGGGTCAGGCCATGCCAGGCAGGCCCACAGCTCCTGGATGTGGCTGAAGCAGAGGCTGGCAGTGGCTGCAGAGCTGCTGTGCTTGGAGGAGGCATCCATGGGCTCCAACTAGGAAGCAGGAGGAGGCCCGTGTTGGGTGGGAGCCCAGATGAGCCCAGCCCCCTCAAGCCTGAGGGCTCACTCACTGTGTCCACCTCCACGGCTCCCTGAAGCCTCCACTTGGTTTGATCCCGCAGCACCTGCAGCCAAAGCTTCACAGCGGGCAGGAATGGGGCATGGATGCCAGCCAGGGCGAGGGAACGGCTGTCCCTGCAGTGGGAGGCCCATCAGCGCTCACCCTGATCAAGCACCTTGAGCCAACATGTCCCAGGTTCCCAGCCTTCGGAGGCCCTGGGGAGACTGCACAGAGAGCCCTCCAGGAGGAGACTGGAGGACAGGTGGGGCAGGGCACCCACCGGCCCGGAATGCTGCTCCAAAAGCGCTGGATGTCCGCCAGGGTCAGGTAGAGCTCAAAGAGCCCTGAGGCCACCTCCAGGGTCATCTTGGGGCTCAGCTCCTCTGTCAGCACCCAGGCCTCTTCAGCCACCTGCCCAGGAGGGTGGACTCAGGCTGGCGGCAACAAGGAACCCCAGGCCCCTTCCCAGCCAGGGGGCTCTCCCCATGACCCCTCCTCACCAGACGCTCCAGCTGCCGAAAGGTGAGGGTGAAGAAGTCGACCTTGATGATGCTGCAAAGGACACACCTCAGACACCTGCTCGCCCTGTTCCCCAGCCCGGTGGTGGCATTTTAGGGGCTGGGCGCAGGGGCAGCAGGGAGAGCCCCCTCCCCACCTGTGGAAGAGGCTGGCGTAGATGCCATAGCAGGACTGCAGGTCCTCGTAGACGGCGTCAGCCAGCTTGACCAGCCCGGCGAGGCGCTGTGGGCCTGGCTGCAAGGAGGCCCAGCACACTGACCTTCCGGCCTGCACTCACCTGCGGCCCCTCACCTCCCCTGTGGCCACGCCCCCCCCACTCTGCCACCACACCTGCTCACGAGGACTTTGGGTGTTCAGGAGCCTGTCAAACCATTCACGGTTGCCTCTCTGCAAGGGAAGCCACCGAGGAAGCATGTTGGGTGGGAGGGAAGAAGGGCAAGTGTGTGTGGTTCCACAGGTCCAGCCCGAGGGCAGGGGCACAGGCAAGGATGGGCAGTTAGCCCAGACCCAGCTACCAGATGCACCTTCAGGGCAGCAGCAATGTCCATGTTTAGCTCCGTCTCGAAGGGGCAGATCTCAAACGAAGGCTGGAAGATCTGCAGCTTGCCAAGACACCTGGGCGAGGGGTTGCAGCTGACTGGGGGATGCCCCACCCAGTCCCCCCACCCCCACCCAACCCCCGGCAAGCGGCTGCAGCCACCCGGCCCCAAGCCCCACTGGCAGATGAGCGGCTGCACCCACTTCAACAGCAGCTCCAGGCGGTAGACGGCTGTGCTGTTACTGGCAGGGAAGTAGTCCCGGAGCTGTCGCAGCAGCTGAAGCCCAAACTCAGAGAAGGCAGAGAAGCTGTCTGCTAGGCCCTCCTCCTGAGGGACAGGGCCCTTCAGAACGGACTGCTGAGTGCCTGCTCCTCTGCAAAAGCAGCCGGTCTGCAAAGCCCTGCCCTGAAGAGCACCCTCCCTACTACGGGCCTCCAACCCCACTGGCCTCGCCCTAGTGCCCTCTCTAGCCTCCACAGCGCCCCCTGGAGACAGAAGCCCCCAGGGCCTTCGCAGCACTAGCTGCGCCTCCTTCCATGCGGCCCACTCCCTCCGCTGCTCGCAGGGCTGAAGCCGCACGGCCCGCCTCCCGAGGGACTCCCCCTTGGTATCGCACAGCCCGGTCCTGGGACGGCACAGCAGCAGCTCTCTCCTAAGTCCCGCGCTTTGTCCGCTTGTTTTTAACCCCCTACCGCTCCCACAGGCTGTGCACCCCAGCAGGGCAGGACTCTGGCGGTCCTGTCCCTGCTTGTCCCAGCCTGAACAGCCCCTGGCACACCCTCCAGGAGCATTTTCATGCGAGCCCACCTGCTCCTGAGGCAGCGAGCCCGCCTCCTCCCAGTGCGCCTGCAGGTCCTCTAGCAGCCCCAGCAGGTAGCCGTAGTCCAGGGTGCGGGTCTGATGGTGGCGGCTGCTGACCTGCCAGTGCCTGCGGGGCCGCAGCCCAGGCTCAGGGCAGCTGCGCCGGGGGCCCGACCCAGCAGGGAACCCGTGTCCTTCCAACTGACAGCCCCGCCCCTTTCCGGGCCCCGTCCCTCACCGCCCGCCCCGCCCCGCCCCGCCCCTCGCGACGCGGCCCCGCCCACTCACAGCACAGCCAGTTGCAGCGCCGACAGGTTGTTCTGTGCGCCGTGCAGGCAGAGCACGGTGGCCGCAGGCCCGCTGAGCTCGCCGCGCCAGCTGCTCGAGTTGGGCTGGGGGACGGGCTGGCCGTGGGTGGAGGCGGGAGACCCCCATCCCCCCTCGGCCCCCAGGTCCCTGGCCTCCCCGCCTCGCCCTCCCCACGCCGCCCCTGGCTGCCCCGGGGGCCCGAGGTTGGCGCTACCTCTTCGGCTCGGTGCTCGAACTGCAGAAGACGGCTGAGTAGCAGCAGGTACGACAGGAAGCCCGACCGCCCACGCTGGCTCATGTTCGTGTCCCTCTGGAACGCAGGGCCCGCCGGTCAGCAGCCCTTCCCGAGCCTGTGGGCTGGGGCGCAGGGCTGCAGGGTCGGGGGGAGGCCTTGGCTCCCACCTGTGTGGTGATCAGCTTGAGGACCAGTTGGCAGTCGCCCTGCACCCGGGAGGCGCTAGAGCGTGGTTCCAGCTTGAACCAGCGGTCCTCTCCAGCCACAGGCACCTCCTGGGGGAAGGGGGTTCAGATTGGTGGTTCTGCCTAACCCCCCTCCCCTCACAGACTGTCTCTGGGACCGCAGGGAGAAACAGGCCTCTGCTTCCCACTGAACACTGGTGACCAGCACAGGGGCCCTCAGGGGTGCCTGGACACTAGAGGTTCCTGGAGGCTGTCCCTCCTCCCTTGCAGCATGGTGTCCCCCCAGCCCCAGCCCAAGAAGGATGGGAAGCTGCTGGGGCATCACAGGACATAGCCAGCAGCAGTGGGGCAGGACTGCTGCCAGGTGGGAACACCAGGTGGGACACCCAGGAGCAAGCATTCAGCAAGCGAAACTGCCAGCCCACTCACCCGGACGGGTATGTTGAGGCACCCCAGGAAGTCATCAGTGTGGTCCTCCGTGGGCCCCGCTGTCCCATTTGCACGGGCAGACTTGACAATCTGTTTGAAATACCTGGGGGCAGCAGGATGGCTTCACACATGTGGCCCCTGAGGAGCCATCACCCGCTGGCCCCTGTGGCCAAGCTGAGAGCGTCAGGGGTGCGAGGGTCCCGCCTGCCCCACCTGCTCATGCCCTTCAGGCCGATGACCTCATTCAGTTTCCTGCACGCTTCCACCAGGGACACATCATCGTCATGATCCCTGGAGGGGGGCGGTGGGGGGTCTGGCTTGTCTGCAGCTCAGCCTGGCTCTGACTGCCCCCTCCCGCTCCGCCCAGACCAGAGGCGCCCGCACCCCCTGCCCTGCAGGGCACAGGGGCCTCTACCAGATGTCCAGGTGCAGCTGGTCTGTGCCTACGTCCTCGATCTCACTGTAAGGAGAACAGAGAGGTCCCCGGAGGGTCCAGGTGATCCCCTGCCCAGCACTGGGGCAGGGGCAATTTCTGAGCCTCAGTCTCCTGCTTTGGAAAGTGGGCACAGGACCAGCCCTCCGGTTCCGGGGGCAGGAACAGACCTCCTACAGGCACAGCTGCCCCATGCAACCCCGGACCGGCCGGCACCACAGCAGACCCCACCCGACCACCCCGCCGCCCGACTGGACGGGGGCCTTACAAGAGAAAGTGCTCCTTCCATACGGGGTTCAGGGTGCTGTTCTTGACCTCGGTGACCTGGATGCACTTGGCTGGCAGTGGGCCACCTCGCTTGCTGCCCTTGCGGAAGCTGAAGCGCTGCTCCTTGTGCGGGCTGGGCTCCTGCACGGCGCCCGAGGCCGGCAGGATGCCCAGCATGCAGTACGGGTCACTGAAGCCTAGGACATGGTGGGTGCCTCAGTCCCAGTCCCACCCCCATGGCCCCCAGACCTGGCTGGCCCCCCAACTCACCGTTGGGGTCTTTGGCCAGCAGGTTCTTGGCACGCATGACAGAGACTTTCAGGGCATAGGTGGGCGCCTGCAGGTGGAGGGCAGTGACGGTCTCTGGGGCTCAGTGTGGACCTGACACGGCTGGCCCCGCGCCCCTCCACCCTGAGCCTCTGCCTGCCAGCACTGCAGGGGGCGGCATCTGCCCAGTGGGCGGCAGCCTCACCTTGGCCTTCTTCACACGCTCCACAGCCGAGGCATGCTCCTCCGGGCCGGTGCCAAACACCTGCGAGTCGGCAGGTATGAGGCCCAGGTGCCCTTGAAGCAGGCCAATCAATTATCAACCCAGAGGCTTCATGGGGTGGGGGGAGCACACACAGCAGAAGAAAGGGGTCTGTCCACCTGCTGGTTTGTCCTTTCTGCCTTTCTCTGTGTGTCTGTCCATCCTTCTGTGTGTGTCCTACATCTGTCTACCTGTCTTTTCCAATGTTCTTTGCAGCTGTGTCCATCTGTCTGTGTGTTCTTCTGTTTGAATGTGTCTGTGTGTCTGTCCATCTTTCTGGGCATGCCTGTGCACCTGTGTGTGTGTGATGTACGTGGGGCAATTCTGTGTGTGTTGTTCAGGCGACAGTGACATAAGCAGGTGGGGGAAAGTGTCTCAGCCACCCCCAGAGATGGGCCAGGCCAGCCAAGTGGGCGGGGCCCGGGCCTCACCTGCTGCAGGTAGCTCAGCAGGGCCTCCTCGTCATCCACCTGGTCGGGGCCCATGGTGCCTGCGCGGTGAAGGACCGTGTACAGGGCCTCCTCATAGAGCATGTCCACCTGCAGGGGGGCAGCGTGGGCCCTGAGTCCCGACCGCAGGGGCTCTCGGCTCCTCGGACGCACCCACTCTGCCCAGCCCCCAGCCGCTCCTCCCACTGGCAGAGCCCGGTCTCTGCCTCTGCGCCTTTGCACCTTCGGGGCCTCCACCGGGGGTCCCTCCCCACCCCTGACCTCTGCTCATTCCCATGGGGAGGCCCACCTGCCCCAGACCCCCCACCCCCTTACCTCCTCTTGGCTCAGAGTTCTCAGGCCACGGCTGGGGTCCACGGGCTCTGCGGGGGCGGGTGAGCGGCTGCGCAGCAGGACCTGTGGGGGCACCAGGGGGGTGAGTGTCTCCATGACTCCCTGACAGGGAGTGCTCCAGGGAGGGAGGGAGGGAGGGGAGCACAGAGCGGCCGCTGGGGAGGCCGGCCCGGGCCCATGCGGAGCAGCAGGGCCCGCAGTGTCCGCACCTCAGGGCACGGCAGCCCCTGTCTGCCCTCCCCCTTCTTCAGGATGAGGCGCATCTGGGCGAAGAACTCCACACCATCTCCGGGTTTCCTGCAAGAAAAGCCACGGTCGGGGTCAGCAGACACTCCCCATGCTGCAGCTCGGAGCACGTGCCAACCTGCATGACTCAAGGCGATCCCAGGGTCTCTGAACAGCTGAGGGTGCAGTGAGACGCTCTCCACCGCCTTGGGTTCAGAGCCTCCTGGGCTTCCCCTGGGGGCCGTGCTGGGCGGCTGGTGTGTGAGGTCAGGGGAGGAAGGGAGCCGGCTGGGGGGCACCCACCAGGCCCCGGCCGCAGGCTCCGGCGGGTCGGCGCTGCTGCTGGCCGGCTCCTCCTCCGTCCTCCGGCGGAAGGATGGGCACACCTGCACCTGCCTGAGCACGCTGCTCTTGATCTCCAGCAAGGTGGACATGGCGGGCGACCTGTGGGCAGAGAGCCCTGCCTTACTGTCCCCTGTGATCACATCAGATGCCACCCTGAGCAGTGACGGAGGTGTGACCAGAACGCAGAGGTGCCCACTGCTGGGGCCACAGGCTCCAACCCTCCCAGAGCTGCAGACTTGCTCAGTCCAAGTCCCGCCCCCCACCAGGTTAGGGCTCCCCAGACCAGAATGACTCGGACTGAGCTAGTTTCAGGGGAGACACAGGCAGGGGGCCGCCAGGCCCAGGCCCCATTCCTCACTTGGCATGAAGAATCCCCGTGTCCCAGGGTGACATCTAGGCTGCTCCAGGCAGGATGCTGCGTGGTGGCTCAGTGGCTATGGCAGTATAGGCCCTTGGAGCAGACAGGGGCTGCGGCCCCACAGCCCACGCTTTGCAGAACGGGAGTGGGACCTGCTCAGGGGACACCTTCCTGTCCAGGGGGCCCCGCCCTGGGACGCCCCTGAGGGGCGCGCGCTGTCACTGCGGATTCGTCCCCCAGCCTGACGGGCTGCGCTGTTACAGCCTCACACCTTGGGGTGCTCAGTGCCCCCTGCAGACTGCGGGGGGAAGCCACCAAGGGCCCTGCAGTCTGCTTCTTCCACCTCGTGACCTGGCCCAGGCAACTACCTCCGGCCTTGGCCTCCAGATCCCCCCGCCCCCTGCAACTTCCCACAAGGTGGTCTCGTGTTCCCGCACTGAAGATCATCTGGACAAAGCAAAGACCCTCTCCCGGGCCACCTCTGTCACTGAATGCCACCCACTGGGCTCCCTGTCCCTGGCTTGCTGGCCTCTGCGTGCCGGACACATCGTGCTCCCCTTGGCTCACCCAGGGACCTGCCCACTGCCTGGGTCCCGTCCCTGTCCACTCCTGAGGGCGTCCCCACCAGCCAGGCACGTCAGCTCGAGCCTGTCCTTTTCATTTGACAAAATAGGAAATGGGGGCCCTGCCGGATCCAGCTCTACTTGCCCAGCTCTCACAGGCACCTGGCACTGGGGTAGCCAGGGAGACCCGCCCCACCCTGTGTGCCCACTGCCAGGGGTCATGTGAGTGCTGGCGTGTCCTCGTTTACAGGCTTGGCCTCATCCCGGACGGTCACCCTCTGCTGGGACAGCAGGGCCGGGCACACGTGCCGCCTTGAGGGTCCAGGACAGACTTTTTGAGCAAGCTGGGTGTATCTCTGGAGGGGGGCGGTGCCCGGGCTGCCATTGCTGGTGTGTGACCCCCGCCAGCTCTCAGCTTCTCATCTCACTCCCTGATCCTCCAACCCTGGAGCTGCAGGGCCAGGGGGGCCCATCCGGCCAGACCCGAGAGCTGGGACAGGAGGGGAGGTGCGTCGGGCTCCAGCAGCCCCGGGCCCCCCCACGGCGGTCGGTGCCTGCCCCAGGGAGCCCCCACCCCCGCGGCGGGCTCGGCAGCCCAGAGAGCTGTGAGGTCCCTGGGGGCTGGCTGTCACGGGTCCCCTTTTCCTCTCTAGCTGAGTGGAAGATGCTGCTCCCCCAACAGCCCCCCAAAGCCAGGGAGCAGCCACTGCTTGAGCTGTTGCCAGGGCAACCGCCAGCTGCGTCTGTGTGTGACGGGGGCTCCAGGGCTCACAGTCCTGGAGACAAAGATGACGCAGGAGCGAAGTGGCCTGAGCTTCAGGGTGGGGGGCTTTCTCGGTGAGACCAAAGTGTTCAAGGCAATGGGGGCCCCCTCCTCAGACCAGCCCTGGGTGGGGAGTGACGCTCTGCTCCCCGCACCTGGACCAGGAAACCGAGACCCCAGGCTCATGAGGCCCAGCCAGCAGGCAGCCCGGGATGGAGTCACGGCCTCCCAGGCTCTGGTGTCTAGGCACTAAGCTCTCGGCTCATCCTGGGCCCCAGGTCCAGGCAGGCCGGCCTCTCCCTGTGCTGCAGGCTCCTCCCCACTCCCATCTCAGCCTGTGTCCAGGAGGGAGGCAGCAGTGGTGTCCGGGTGCAGAGGCTCTTCCTGGGAGCTCAGAAGCCCCCTCTGTCCCCTGGGGACCCCTGGGCTGCCTGCACAGCCACAGCCTCGCTGCACCTGGCAGCCTGGGCCCTGGGGCCAGCGGCACCCACTCAGAGCTGTCCTGGGCAGAGGGCATAGGGCCCATTGCTAGGGAGCACTCACTGGCTGCCAGGGGCTCTCAGTCTGCATGGGGCAGAGTGAGCAGCGTACAGGCTTCAGGGGACCCCCATCTGTCTGATAGGCCCCACAGGACACCTTCCTGAACTTTCCGTGTCTCGGTCCCACCCAGGCCTGGCCAGAAGCTCTGAGCAGGACACACCTGTATCCCCGCTCAGGCCTGGACACCTGCTCCAGTTTGTCCAATGAACAGAGTGAGGCCAGCCAAGGAGCTGGACGCCCCACAGGCACCAGGGCCCAGCCGAAAGCAACAGGCCTGCTGTGTTTCAGGGCTGTGCCCAAGGCCTGGGGTTGAATGGGAAAGGATCACTCTGCAAAGTGTCACATTTCACATCCCAGCAATGGGGTGACTTGCCCGGAACCCAGGGCTCAAAGCCATGCTGTCTCCTGCTAGCCCACCTGGGGGCTGGCACTGAAGCAGGCAGGTTTGGGGCAGTGGGGCTGAACTGGAGAGCCAGGCTGGTCTTCTAGAAGAGTCCCCAGCAGCCCACTGGCCGCCCTGGACGTGAATCAACCCCCTCAGGGTGCTGGGGCTGCTCACTGAAATCGGTCCCTGGGGACTTAGGGGTGGGGCATCCACTGATGCTGCCCCGGCATGTGTAAGGGGGCAGCAGGAGGTCTGGCCCGGCCACCTGGCTCTCCCTGCTGCCCAGCCCAGCCCCCAGCTGACACCCTACACTCTCCTACGGGATTTCCGGCTGCCCCCTCTCCGCTGCCTCTCTGCACTGTGCTCACCTGCACACAGTGTGGCCGCACGCAGTGCCTCCTGCAGCCCACCTGGGGTGGCTCTTAGGAACACTGCTCACTGGGGTCTCGTCCCCACCCAGTTCCAGGGAGGGGTCTGAGGTCTGTATTGTAACCAATTCTGCGAGCGGACCTAGAGCTCTGAAGCCCAAGACCAGCAGTAAAAGGTTGGCGAGATGCTTCTAGAATGCACGCATTTAAAATGAAGTGCCCGTAGGATCTTCCTCAGAGGTCCCCTCCCACCCGGCCCGCCGGGCTCTCTGACCTGCTCACCCCTCCCACTTCTCTCAGGGACACCCCGCCTCGCCTCTTCCTCCCGACCCCCGCGCAGACCTCGCCCCCCCAACCCAGTTCTGTCGGGGTGCTTCTCTCATTGGTGGGTGTTCGGCTCGGGGACAGTTTGGAAGCCCGGAGAGGGTGTATTTTGGGGGACTCACCCAGACGTCGGGAGGAATTGGGGGAAAACAAGGGGTCCTGCCAGGATCCGCGGGAGGGGGAGCGGGCCGGGCTCAGGGGCGTCTTAATCGCTGGAGGGTGGACTGGGAAACCCCGCGGAGGGTCTCAGGGTCTACGGTCCCTGCCCACCTGCGGCTTCCCCCGGGGATAGGGCGCCGGGTCCGAGCGGAGTGACCCTGCGCATCCCGGGGCAGGGAGGTGGTCCTGGAGCCCCGCGCCCTCCGCGGCTGGGAGGTCTGGTCCCCCTGCCCCTCCGCAGTGCGCACCGTCTCCCGCTCCGAGGCCCCGCTCCTCCAAGCGCGCGCCGGCCTCGTCTCCCCTGTGCCGACGCCGCGTCTTGGCGACCTCCCGGCGCCCCGGGGTGGCGGCGAGCGCGGTCCACCGGCGGGACGCTGGGCTGGGCTTCGACGGCCGGGCAGGAGCCCGCGGCACTCACCGTGGGCCGGGAGGCGGGGGCGCGGGGACGGGACTCCTGCGGGCGCCGCACTCGGCGCCGGCTCCGGGGTGGCTCAGGCGGCGCGACCGCTCGCAGCCGCCAGCGCCGACGACTGAGCGCCAGGGGCCCCGCGCCAGGGCTGCAGGGGCCGGGGGCGGGGCTGGGCCTACTCGCCCCGCCCCGCCGCTCGGGACCCGCTTCCGCCCCGCCCCCGCCTCTCTCGCGCCCCTCTCCGCCCGCGCCCGCGCCGCTAGGGGCGCAGGGCGAGGATCCACGTGCCCCTAGTGCCCGGCCCACGGCCCCCACGGGGAGGGGGCTCGGGGCTGCAAATCAACCCACAGACGGGTATGAGCCGGAGCAGACCCGCTCTGCGTCACGACCCCCTCTCGGGGACGCCAGGGCAGAAAAGAGTCGCCGAAACCGACCAGGATACGCCTGGGCCCGCAGCGCAGACTTTTCTGGAAGGGTTGTGTGGTCATCGCCCTCCCAGCCAGCAGTGTCCCCACCACCAGCCTGGAGCGGGCCTGGGCCTGGGGACTCAGCCTCCGCAGTCCCAACCGCTCCTCTTCTCAGAGGGGACAGCCCGCACCCCGGGGTGTGTGTATGTGTGCTGCAGGCGTCAACTCAGAACGCCCGCAACAATCCTGGTCACCGAAAGGGCGACCGACCCCACGGCCCACGTCGGGCCACCTGCCAGGTTACCCCGTCGGCTGGAACTCCTCTCGCGCTGTGCCCAGCCCATCTTTGGCGCCCCTCCACCGCTCCATGGTCACCTGGGGAGCCCGTAAAAATGGCTTGCTGGGCCCCCTGGGGCCTGCTGACTCCCAGAGCTCCTGCTGGGCCTCACCATATGAGGCTCCTCCCACCCCAGCTGAGAACCCTGGGTGCTGCTCAGATGCATGGGCTCCCTGGATCCCTTTCAAGCCTTTAGTAGACCCTGCTGGACTCTCAGAGCACCTTGTACTTGGGGGATCAGACTGTGGTTTGGAGAAGTTTTCACCCCAAAGGACCTCGTCTCTAGTGGAGGGACTCTAGGCTGGCTGGGGATCAGACAGATCTGGAACCCACTTCCGCTCAGGCCCAGAATCAAAGGACAGTGGGCTTTGGGGGGCTAGGGCTGAGCTGAGCAGAGGAGACCCTGGAGGAACGGGGTTCAGCACAGAGCTGTGTGCAGGGAGGCAGCTGTGATTCCTCTGTTCCCTGGTCTAGAGGGGTCCAGATACATCCCTCCCACCCCAGGAGGGAGCAGACACTGCTCTGAGCGGGCCACCACCTGTCTCAGCTTCTAGACTCACGTCTGAGCTGCCTGTGCCTATCTTGCAGGATGAGACACGGAAAACAGACCTGCAGGGAGGGGTCAGCCCTGCAGGGTGTGTTCTCCTGCTGGAGGCTCTAGTCCCTGGTCCTGCTTCCATCCTGACCCAGCACAGCCAGGCAGAGGAGGTGGGGGAGCTCGGGAAATGCACAGCAGCTTTGCACAGATGAATCAGACGAGCAGGGGAGGGGGCTGGACCCCACACCGCCAGCTGCCCCTTGGCTTCCTTCTGCAGGGGATAGGAATGGGGTCGGGGCAAGTAATGTCCTTCGCTGAGGATCTGGCAGGTCCTGAGCCAGGATCTTGTAGCTGATGCCCCCCCACCCCTGCAGTCTTGCGTCAGGTTCTTCCAACCTGTTGGAACAAACACGGCCTGGTTGCCATGGTGATCATAATGGCTTTGGGGTGAAGAGATGAGACTCAGCAGCTGCTGTAAACAGGAAGTAAGGAGGGGCAGCTGCCAAGGGAGGGAGCCCCTGCTTGAACCCCCATCCCATGCCCAAGGGGAGCCAAGGGGCTGGGGGCCAGTGCCACCCCGAAGATGCACCAGCCCCCCAAGAGTAACACCACAGAGGGCCGCTGGAGACAGCACTGTTTTGCAGGTGGGGAAACTGAGGGCCAGAGAGGGAAAGGGTTTTTCCAGGCAACAGGCTAGGTACCAAGCCCAACTCTGGGCCTCAGTTTCCCTTGGAAGGCATAACCTTCAGATCCTTCCCTCCCCATTTCCTGGGGGCAGAGTGATGGTCCCACTGGCGCCAGCCCCTTCAGTGTCTCCCGACTTGTCCTGAGGCTGAAGTCAGGCCCTCCTGGGTCATAGTCCTGCCCTGCTGCCCTCCTCTGGCACCTTGGACCTTTGCTTTCCTTATTTGTCAAACAGAAACAGCAGCAGCGGAGCCCAGCCCTCAGCAGGGGGTGGGGGCCGTCCTAGTGAGTAGGAGCAAGTGCTGGTTGAGTCAGTGGCAGCTCCTCCACTCTGAGGGAGAGGAAGTGGGGGCCGTCACCGGGGACCCTCCAGGGGCCTCGGCGGCGGCGGGGGGCTCTTTCCTTTGGGGACTGCTTTGGCCTCAGCAGGTTGGAAGTGTAAGCTCGTCCTCGTATGACCCCACAGGAGGCAGAGGGCAGGGAGGGCACCCCTGGCCCCAGACCTCAGGCTGAAGGATCTATCCTGCCCCAGACCCCCAACAACACTCTGAGCTTGAGGCGCAGTGAGAGGGCAGCTCAGGGCGTGCAGGGGTGTCAGGGCGCAAGACACCCTGCCTGCAGGGGTCAGGGCTTGGCGGGGCCCCTGGGGACGTGGGTTTACCCTCAGGGCTTCGGGCTGGACAGGGTCTGGCAGGCAGCGGGAGGGGCTTTTCCTCCTTAGGGCCAGGAGAAAAGCACCAGGCTCTGGGTCGCCACTCTGATGGCTGCTGATGGGCAGGGACAAGGGGCCGCAGAGGTGAGGGGCATCCTGTGAGGCCAGGGCACCGCCGTCATTAAAAAAAGGTATTGATTTGGCTGCCCTAGGTCTTAGTTGCCACATGCGGGATCTTCCATCTTCCTTGCAGCACGTGGAATCTTTAAGTGCGGCATGCAGACTCAGTTGTGGCAAGTGGGATGATCTAGTTTCCTGACCAGGGATCGAACCCAGGCTCCCTGCAAGGAGAGCTGGGAGTCTTGGCCACAGGAAGTCCCCTGCCATATGTTTAATAAGGCATGAGTCCCGCCCTCTGGGGTCAGCCCCTGGAATTGCAGGCACAGCTCCTAGCACTCTGACCCCCCACACCAGTGGAAGGACTGTGGCAGGCAAAGTGGGGAGGGAGGTGGACCCCAGGGAACTCCTGGGCACATGGTCAAGGGGTTCAACCAGGGTCCCTGCCTGCCCGGGGCTGGAGGACCCTGAGGGACTGCAGGAATCTGGCCTGGGTGGTGGTTCTGCTAGCAGAGGAGGCGGCTCCAGGTGGGTGAGGGTCTGGCCCAGGTGTGGCCCCTGGCCTGGGTCACTTAGCAGAAGCCCATCGTGTGTGTGGCGGGGGGAGGGGGTCCTGCACCTGTGCAGGGCTGGGGCTACGGGGCCTTGGGCCCGAGGTCTCCGTGGGGCTGCAGGGGGCACAGAGCAGGCCCCCAGCCAGGACGTGCGGGTGTCTGTGAGGCTGGGCCGATGGGCTGCAGGCTGGGAGTGGGCCAGGCACCTGCTTCTCTGAACACACCCCTCTGCACACGGGAGGTGGAGGCACTCGTGCTGGCTCTGGGGCCCCCGGTTCCTTTCTCAGGCAAGAAAGACTGACTTGGGACAGGTCACCTGTAAGAGGCCCGGGGAGGAAGGACCCAGGCCTGGGCCCTGCGAGTATTTTTGCTGCTCCCTTATTACTTTCTAAGTGTGTTAGTCGCTCAGTCATGTCCAACTCTTTGCGACCCCATGGATTGTAGCCTGCCAGGCTCCTGTTCCAGAATTCTCCAGGCAAGAACACTGGAGTGGGCAGCCATTCCCTTCTCCAGGGGATCTTCCCAACCCAGGGATTGAACCAGGGTCTCCACATTGCAGGCAGATTCTTTACCATCTGAACCACCCAGTTTCCCGACTGATGCCTGAGATTTCGGGCCAGGTGGCAAAGCCCATGTGCCTGAGAACTTGGGGTGGAGGGGGCCCAGTGCTCCCGCCCCTCTGCCTGGCCTACAGCCTCTGCAGACGGGACCGCGGTGGTCTGGAGGCCTCCAGATGAACCTCCTGAATCGCTGGGGCAGGACACCCCCAGACCGCACCAGTGTCACCTGGGGACAGACCTGGACCAGCACTCCTTGGGCTTCTCCCTGCTGGAGCTGGCTGAGACCGGTTCGAGCCAGCCCAAGTCAGTATTCAGGCCGTCCAACCTGGCAACTCGTCGTCATGGCAACCCCAAGTGGGAGGCAGGGCCTGGTGCATGGTGGGAGGGCCTCGGGCTGCTGGGTCAGGGAGCAGGTGGGCAGGCAGGAGGATGTGGTGCTGGCTCGGCAAGGAGAGTCCAGGGAGGTCAGGGGGCCCCAAGAACCCAGAGCCCAGCCAGAAGCCATGGGGGCTCCACACACAGGGCTTCCTGGGATAGCAGTGTCCAGTCTGGCCTGTGGTCAAGTTCTCCTGGAAGCCCCGACGTGGGTGCCTTGCTCGGCACCTGTGTAACGGCCTGCCCTGAGCCTGTCCTGGACACTCTGAGGGCTCACGCGCCTTAGCACCCTGGGACGGTGTCCCGGCTCCCTGGGGAGGGCCACCCTGGTGGTGGGAACAGCCCCACGTGGGAGGGACCTGCTCCAGCAGGTGAGACTCGGGGGACAGGGCCGGGGTCAGCACCAGACACAGGCCGCCTGGGCTGCTGGTGCTCTGACCTCAAGCTACACACTCGACCTTGGCTCTAGGGAATGTTGCCCCCTGCCACCTGTGGGTCGCAGCGCATCTGACGCTGGAGGCCGAGGCAGGAGGGACCTGCCAGCCTGGCTCCCTGGGGCAGGGCGGCAGTGAGTGGGGCGCCTGTGCAGGGAGGCAGGAAAGGACACCAGCAGGCGGCGGTTATCGGAAACGTTTTAATCAGAGGATTTTAGATACAGCCCACAGTTCCTTACACGTTACGAGGCGCCTCATGCTGGGGACACACACTCTTCCCTTACAGTAGAGACAGGGTGGTCACATTTCATAGTTCTTGTTACAAGATTCACATCTTTGTTAAGCCAAGGACTGTGGCACAAAAGGATATTTCGTTAGCCAAAGTCACGACGATTTGCTAGAAACACTGATTACCTTAGAATGCTTTAACTAGAAAATAGATTGAATTTCCATATATATTAACCATATACACGGGTAACTATTACGAAGAATAGTTCAGTCGTTACAAAATAAGACGTTCTGTGAGAAGTTACAGATACACAGCCCGTGGACCCCCCAAGGTCCTCTGTGCCTATGTATCGTGGGTGTCAGCTGCTCACACGAGTCCAGCTGGCGAGAGGGTGAGCCATGCAGGCCCCAGCTTCTAGCACAATCCTGTCGCTGGGCGGTGGGTCCCCAAGTGGAGCGTGGCCCCACCTGGCTCCCTGACGGGGCCGGGGTGATCAGTCCTCCTCAGGCTTCTGGAGCGTCACCTGCCCTCAGCCTGTGGGTGGAACCACAGGCACCGCTCCGCCAGTGAGGGTGAGGGTCCGCGGGGAGGAAGGACAGCCTGACCCCGGGCCTCGTCAGGACCCAGGGGCCAGGTCCCCGCCCTGGCGGTTCTAGGGTGCAGGACCTGGGCCCAAGCCCGCCTGCCTTGTCCTGTCTCCATCTCGGGACCCCTGAGTGGGGCCGGATGTGCTGCCGACAGCATCCCGGAGCCTCCTGAGGAGCGGCCTCAGGAGCAGATGCTTCTGCAACAGGGAGGGGCCTGCTGCCAGGCTCGCCTGCGCTCGCGGGGCAGGGGCGGGGGGTGTGGGGCTCCGCTCACCTGCAGTCTGGGCCCCATTGCTGGCCCGGCAGCCCTCAGCCACGCGCCAGCACTGGGGGTGAGCGCCTGGACCGCAGTCCTCCCGCCTGCCCAGCCTGGGTCAGCATCTCCTGCTCCTGACGCCTGGGCCTGCGGGCTTAACAAGTATCTGGATGCCAGTTCCCGCCTGACCAGACCTGACCCTCCAGCGCCCGCAGCCCTGAGCCTGGCGTGGCGGGGAGAACGCAGGGCACTGTTTACAGAGGATGGGGCTGGGGGCACACGGAGGCCACCTCCTCACTTTTAATGATGATAATGCAACAAGAACCTTTATATAAACAGTTTATTTACTCTAAACAGCAACACAGACAAACGCCATATAAACACAAAGGAAGTGATGCGGAAACGCGACGCTGGCTGGCTGGGGCTCTGGGGCTCTGGGGGTGGGCGGCTCTGCTTTCCGGCGACGTGCGGCCAGCGGGAGGCTAAGTGCAGCTCTGGGCGGCGTGGAGCATGCCTGCGTCCGTGAGCGAAGGGAACACGCTCCTCAGGACTCATCCAAGTATAAAAGTTTATAATTTTACAGCAGTTGAAATACTGACATCAATATTAAAATAAAAGCAAGTTTTACATAACAATCAAAAATACAAAAGACTGAAGGAAGAGACCCTGTATGAAAAACTGGGCGATTCAGCGAGTCGAGACTGTACCAGTGGCGGAAATGGAAAATGGCGCCCGCCCACCCTCCCCAGGTGACCAGTAACTGTAGAGCAACGTTAGATTTGCAAAAATGTTGTAAACAAGTTCTTGCCAAACCAATCCCTTCCTTTTACGATGCCACAGGTCGCTGCTTATGAGGGAGCAAACTTCTTGGCTTGTGCTCGAACCCTTTTCTCATATTCCACTCTGTTTTGGCTAAGGAGGTCAAAAGAGAGACATGTTAGAAGGTACACACCGGCTGAGCCACACCGGGAACCTGGGGCAGCCCGCGGGCTCACCGGTCAGCAGGGAGCAGCAGCTCCTGTCTCTGAGGTGGCCTCCACCACTCTGGTCAGTGGAGGAGACAGAGCGTCCGCGCACCTGCCTCAAAACCAGACAAACCCGGGGGTCTGCCCCTGGCTCTCAGCGCTGTGCGTGGGAAGTGTACAGCGGCGAGCAGGACCCGAGCCGGGGCTCCAAGGTGAGAGCCGCCACCGACGAAAGGGGCGCTGTGCCCCGGGGAGGAGACGACACTCACGACAGAGGCTCGTCGGGGGTGCGCACACAGGGGTGCGAGAGAAAGGAAGCCAGGGCCCCCCAAGCTGTGCTCTCAACAAGCATGGCCCCTCAGCATGCCGACCTCAGCCTGAGGCCCAGTGGTCACCTCCGGCCAGGTGTGGGGTGGCAGCAGCTGCCCCGCTGAGCCCTGGCGCCCTGCCTGCAGCCTCCCTAGGGAACGACTGCAGCGCCTGCAACAGGGAGCTCGAGCTGCCCCCCAAGTCAGGAGCCTGCAGCAGGCTGAGTGCGCCCGAGGGGACGCGGGCGTGAGGGCCAGCACTGGCCATGCCACTGGGGAGACCTCGGGCGCGGACGCTGCGGAGCGGTGTCCCCACAGCACCCGGCCGCACACCGCCACCAGCACGGAAACTCAGGAAAGCCGGCCTGAGGCACTGCTCCCTGAGCTCACGGTCACAGGAGACTCCAACTTCGCGGGCCACGTTCCTGCCGCAGGGCTCAGCTCGGGTGCCTACCCACTGGCCTTACCTACAAAGGGTGCAGGACTCGGCACCCAGCTCGGGGTCAGGCAGAAGTCACTGTACACCTAACCCGGCAGTGAGAACGTGCTCGCTAGAACCATGAGCGATGCTCCCAACGGGGGCCTGAGGAGGCAGGGGGACTGAAGGCTGGAGGCGAGCAGGCCGGGGGCTCAGGGACTGGACCTTTGCCCTGCCGGGGGGGCGCCATACTGCCCTTGGCCAACACTGGGCCCTGCCCAGGGACCTGAGCCACTCTGGGCAATCAACTTGGTGCTTCTCTCGGGGAACTAGGGAGGCTGGGGTGCTGGCTGCTCAGCGGGGCCTGAGGATAGCCCCAGCCTCAGCTTTGCCCCCTCCCCATGCTCTCCAGGAAGGACAGGCCCTGGGTGCCAGGCCATCACGGCAGCTGGGAAGGCTGCTTCCCAACGCCATCACCCCAGGGCTCCTCCCTCAGCGCCGACCGTGGACACAAGCTCCGAGGGACACAGAGTGAAGGGCTGGGCATGAAGCAGACGCCTGGCTTTGTCCCCTACTGCCGCCCCCGCCCCCTGGCGGGACAGGGAAGAGGGGCTGGGAGACCGGGGGGCAGCAGCAAGGCCAAGGCGGGAGGCTGGCGTCCCTGGTTGAGTGGGCCACTGGCCACCCCTCCTCCAGGGCCCACACGCAGAGGAACGTTCCCAATGAGCTGGACCAGGGTCAGAGGCACAGGGCCAGCCAGGGCTCAGACACAAAGTGGCCAGCCCCCGAGCTCTGCCTCCTGACAGCCCATCACCCGCCACCCGCCCCCCACCAGGGGCGGCCTAGACTGGCCTTCAGTGAGGCCAAGAAGAGGGCGCAGCGAACGAGTGGGTCACTACTGACCAGTAGATCGTGTAGGCCTCTGCTTGAGCTGGGTCTTGGATATTTGGTTCATTTAGGAGTTCCTGTATTCCTAATAAGATCTGCACGAGAGAGAACACAGCGCTGGGAAAGGCACGCTCTGCGACCGCGGTCTGGGCTCCACTGGGGAGGGCCGGGGCGGACACATACCTGCTTGATGGTGATGGCTGGCCGCCAGTCCTTGTCCTCCTCCAGGATGGACAGGCACACCGTGCCCGAGGGGTACACATTTGGGTGGAACAGCGGCGGTTCAAACTTGCCTGGAGCACAGGGAGGGAGGAGACGTTTCTGGAGGTAGGTGCCCCCTGCCCAGGGCCAGCCACTCCCCTGGCGCCCCTCCCCTACACCAGGCGACCAGCCAAAACAAGCAGAAAAGAAAAACAACCGGGGGGGGAAAACAAACCAGCCCCCAGGTGGGAGGCGGCGAGAAGCCCAGAGGGCGGGGCCCCATGGTGGGGGCGGCATCAGAGCCCTGCACCCCAGACAGGACCCCAGCCCCACGGCCTCCCAGCGGCCTGGCTCAGGAAGGCGGCAAGGAGCCCCTGCAGCGGCGAGGTGGGGCCTGGGGGCGCCAGGCAGAAACGCAGGGGCCCTTCCCCACCAGTGGCCATTTTCAAATTCATCCTGCTTCAAAACAGAGGCTTTTAGGACCACACGCTCTTTCTTCAAAAACAAACAACATAAAAAGTTAACTCTTTAAGGAAAAACATACCCATACAAAATTTGAAACTTAAAAACAGCAGGAAAAGTCTGCCACCCCGAGCCCCACCATGGACTGTTCACTCACCTGCTGCTTTGGCCCGTTTTTCTCACCTGGACACTTTCCCCTCTGCCTAAACACGTCACACCCAGAAGAGGGCAGCAAGCACAGCACAGCGTGGGTGATGAATTACCAAAGGTGAGCACGCCCACTCATCCAACAGCTTCTAGAAGCCCGCCCCTGCCCGGGGCTCCCGCTCTGCCCAGGTCTCAGCCCACCCCACCACGCGGGCCTCGCTGGCAGGCCTGGGCGCTGGCCCACGAACCCCAGGGCACAGCCGAGCCACCACGAATGGAGCCACAAGGCCTCCTCCGCGTGAAACCGTCGCTCAAGCAGATGCTGCTGGCTCGCACGGAGGCTGCACCAATCCACACGCCGCTGGCGGGGCCTCAGGCTCCCAGGCTTCACGACTGTGCCAGCCGGGTGGTGCCGATGCGCGGCCCGCCGTGCCTGGTCAGGGCTGCCTCTCTGAAAGCTCTTCTTCAGTCTCTGGCACATTCTTCTTGCTGACTTGCAGACGCTCTTTGTACACATATACGCAGGACACAGCCCACTGTCACGTACTGTCCCTCACTTCGAGTCTGTCTCCTTGCTCCTTTAGTTGCAGACATCACTTCCCACCTTTAACTGAACCCAAGGCGGCGATCTTGCTTCTCGTGCAGAGAGGATGCTGGCCCAGCACCAGGACCCCAAGCCCTGCCGTGCCCCCGGAGCTCCCACACCGCCTCACGGGCGCGGCTGACCCCAACTGAACACGGTCAGCGCCTCCCGTGTCCGGCACATGCGGGCCTCCTTCCCTCTGCGCAGACTCGCGGGCTGCCCCAGGGCTCTCTGGCCTTCTGCAGGGTTCAAGTGCACCAGGCCCTCCTCAGGGAGCGCCTCAGGGGACAGGCGTCTCAGGGGACAGGCGTCAACATGTGGGCTCAGGAGGCCCGCTGAGCGCTCTCCAGGGAGCACTCAGGGCCACCGGGCTGTCCCCCGCTGCGTCCGTGAGGAAGCCGGGCACCCTCCCGGGCCCGCCGGCTGACTGGAGAACCTCTGCTGCAAGGGGCTGTTTGCTTCTCCTCACCAGCGTGCAGGGGCTCTGACGAACATGGGTAAAGGACCGACAACAGACACATCTGTCTCTCCTCCTCATGCGTGCTGCCCCGGGGGAGGGCACGACCCTGACTCCAGGTCTGCCCAGCTCGTGGCTTTCCCCCTGCTGTTTCCGGTTAAGGGCTCTCGTCCGCTGACAGGAGGGAGGAGGCCGTCTCCCCAGCAGCACCTCTCCCTCTGGGCGCCAGGATCCCCGGACGCACCCGTCCCTCTTCTCCCACTCCGCCCCCACCTCCCACGTGGCCTCCGTCATCAGCCAAGCACACAGCTGGCCTCCTGGGCCTCTGCTCTGCAGGCCTGCGTCCCCGTCAGGGTGGGCTCCCACCCGACGAGCCTCGGCCTGGGCCTCAGGACCCCCAGGCCCCCGCCAGAGCGCCAAGGACGCGACTATTCTCAGCACTTGCCTCCCCCATGTTCCAGCTAGGGCGACAGCTTCCAGAAAAGTCTGCCTGATCACAGTGGACCTGCAAGCAGAGCAGAGAGCAGGCGCGGACACCCATGGCCACAAGCCATGCACACACTTGTCCTGCCAGGGCTCGCAGTGGCCCAGACCCTTGCTGAAATGTCTGATTGCTTTTATTCGGCCACACTGCAGGGCTTGTGGAATCTCAGTCCCCCAACCAGGGTCTGAACCCCTGCCCACAGTGGTGAAAGCGTGGAGTCCTAACCACTGGACTGCCAGGGAATTCCCTTTAAAATTTTTTTCTGTGTTTTTTTTCCAGCAGTGAGGCCTTGCATCTGTTGGATTTACCCCATGGTATTTGATGTACCCAGTATACTTTAGAAGATGCCATCTTTTGTAGTCACATGAAAACAGACTTTTGTGAATTGCTCTTTAAGTCAGCAGCCTTAGACTTGACAGATACTGGCTGTATGCTTGTCCTCCAATTCCACTGGGGTTTCCTCTTCCTGTCTGGCTGGATCTGCTTGGATTCCAATACAGGGTGGGACCAGTGAAGAAAGCTGCTACAATTTATCTCATTTCTTATAGATGGTCTTTAAGGTAGTAACTATGTGGCAAAAAATTGAAACAGCAAAGAACAACCCAAATGAAGTAAGTCTCTGTCCCAAAGACTGACTGTCCTTTCAGAAATTCTTCCAGCCCTGCCTTTATAACAGACAAGACTCCTGAATCACCACGCACCAGAGTGAATGCCGACAGTCCTGCCCCACGTGCTGGGGGCATTCTTCACAAGCTGGGCACGAGCTAATGTGCTCAACGAGCCGGCCACAGCGTTTGCGGATATCCAGCTCCCCAGAGGAGCGGCCTGGACCCGCCTGAGCTCTGTGGACCTGCCCGCCGAGGTCTACCTGAGCACCACCTCAGACACGGCCGGCCCGCTCCTCCCGCCGCCTTCTCTGGAGGTGCCAATGTACCACCCATGCAGGGGATACACAGCACCACCAGGTATGAAATCCCACCAGGTGACAAAACCCGAAGCGGGGGAGGCTCTGGACCGCGGCCCTTCCGCACACCTGCCTCCCTGCAGGGCTGGAAGCTGGTGGCAGCTGGTCCAGGGGCCCCAGGGATGAGAGTCGGGTTCTGAGATCTGAGCCTGTTATGTGCACTCCCACCACTGGGGTGGAGACAGACTCACACCCACCGCCCACCTCAGGGACCAGAGGCTCCGGAGCTGCCGCGAGCAGACGGAACACAACCACGGCTACCCGGGTCCAGGCTCTCCAGGGGGACCTGGGACCGCCCGCTGAACACAGTTGGAGCTGGCTGACTCCCGAGGACCTCGTCCTACTTACATTTCGGCGGTGAGGATGGGTAATCATCTTTGAACAGCATCCGTAGTTTAAACAAGCCGCCTTCCCATGGAGTCTGTTGGGCAATAAAACTGTGATCAGGAGTGCTGGTGGCCAGGCCCAAGAGGGGCAAGGGGCCTGCTCTGGAGTACCCCCAGGACCAGGAGGGCCCCCCAAGGCAGCTCCCCGGGACTCCTGGGGCCTCCATGGCCCCAAGGGCAGATGGAAAGGGCCTTCCCTGGAGAAGTACATGGCCCCGGACCCACATCAGTGGGTGTGGTGCGGACTCAGGGAGGGGGCACCCCGGGAGGGACATTCTGCAAAGCCGCCCCCTGACGCCCTGCAGGCCCAGGCAGCTTCCCGGCTCCACAGTGCGTCCCCCCACCGCCAGGGCCTACTCCTGCTGCATCTTCATGCCAACCACCGGGAGGGGTGCAGGGACAAGGCCGTCACCACCCGGGCACCTCAGGGGTCTCCTTCCTTCCGCCCCCAAAGCCCACAGAAGCTTCCAATGTGCCAGTTCCAGTGCAGCCAGAGGCACCGAGTGAAGGCCACTAGGGCCATCCCAGGCGGCAGAGATCGCTGCTGTGTCTAAGGATCTGCCAGGGTCCGAGGCGCAAACCCTCCACCCCTGGCCCTGGGAGCACCACTTCAGCCTCAGCGCGCCGCCCCCCTCCACCCCCTCCAGGGCTCCCCCTACTCCCGGACGTCGGGCTCCATGGTGCACTCCCCACCTGCTGCAGCCCAGCTCCTTTCTGAAGGAAGGCTGCCCGGGGGACACATGTCACCCTAACCTTGTCCCCTGGCCTGCCTGGGTTCTTCTGAAGGGGTGGTCCCTCTTACCCCCTTCTTCCCAGGAATGGCGCACTCCCAGTTCATGAGGTTCATTGTGCCGTCAGGGTTCTTTGTCGGGACGGCCACGAAACCCTGTGAGGAAGAGCACGAGCACGTGGGCGGCGGGCCCGCCCGGGACCAGCCCTCCAGCGCAGCCCAGGCCAGCGGTGACCCTCGGGAGCGGGCGTTCCGGTCAGGGGACACCGGCGCCCTGCTGCATGCACAAGTAAAGCCTTCCTTACAAACGGGTGGTCTTTTCTCCAAGCTTTCCTCTCCTGGGCGAGTCTGCTGAGGGCGATCCCCGACATGTTCGCGTCCCTGGAAGAGCCGGGCAGAACGTGAGATGAGCAAAGGTAGCTGCGGGCCCTCTGCCCCTCACCCTGCGCCTGGCCCGGCCTGAGACTCGATTCCGAGGAGCAAGCAAACGAAGGCTCCCAGCGGCCTCACAGGCTCTCTGGGCATGCTTCAGCCTGGGGTCTGCATGGGGGTCATGCCCCCTGGGGTGCCCCCAGCACCCAGTAGCAGCCCTGCCCTCTTTGTCCTGCAACCCCGGCTGGAGCGCGAGGGACCCCGATACCACGAGGAGGGGCAGGAGCAAGATGGGGACATCCAGAGGGCCGGCCTGAGACCTGGGGGGGCGGTCACTGAGCACAGGGAGGTGAGGGTGCTGCCACAATCCATGCTTGGGCCCAGCCAGGAGGGGAGCCCGTGTTCCGGAAGGTGGCCCCGGGCAGAGAGCAGCTTAACCACAGGAGGGACGGGGCCACACAAGCCCAGCCTCCAGCAAACCCCACCACCAGGCCGTCCCTGGCCCCACCGCCTGTCCCCCAGACTTTGGGGAAGTCAGCGAAAGGCGCAGTGGGCCCTGTAGCCAGGCTGCTGGGGCCCCTGGCCACTTCTGAATGTCACCCCCCACCCCGACCCTCAAGGCTGGGCCCATCAGCACGCAGATCCATCGCCTGACGCCGTCGGGTCGTGTCCCAGGGCGGCTGACCCCGCGTGCAGGCCAGACCAGGCGCGGGCCAAGGTCAGAACCCCACAGCCCTCGCTGCCCTTCCGCCCACAGGGATCCAGCCCCAGAGGCCACAGAACCTGCTGGGGAATCTGACCCTAAGTGTGTTTGCTGGTCTTGAAGTCCACGGGAACGCTGGAGAGTACCCCGAATCAAGTACCTCCACGAGCATGGCTTTAACCATGCTGAGGGGACGGTCTCCAAGCCGGGCACATCCGCTGGGTGGCTGGCTCACCCCTCGCGCCTCTGGCAGGGGAGAGGCCCAGCACCTGGAGTCTCCTAGGACAACAAGCCGTGCCTTCCACAGGCAGAAAACAAACTTCCGCCAAAGACAGAACAAGAAGCCGGCCGTGCCTCCCAGTGGTGCTGGCCCTGCCCCAGAGCGGGGGAAAGCCCAGCTCAGAGCTGAGAAACAAAGATCCAGAAAGTAACCTGCCCACTGAGGGCGAAGCCTCAACTCAAGCCCACGGCTCTTCCTACTCTGGGTAGAAGGGCCGCTGCTCACCGCGGCCCCCTGGCCCATCATTACTTGGCTCAGGCTGACCCCCAACTTCTCCAGCAAGCCAAACGGTGACCTTGTCCCAGCACCAGCTGCTGGTGGCCACTCTGGTGTGCGCATGTCTGTGCAGGGGAGCAGGGTCAGGTCAGCAGGTCAACAGCAGAGCAGCAGACCCCGGCCCTGGGTGGCTGCTTGTTTCCAAGGCATGTTCCCAGGCCCAGTGGCCCCAAGGAGCCAGAACTCTGTAGGGGTCTGGCTCTTAGACCACTCCCCAATAAATAAGCATATGGGGGGTGGGGTTGGGATCACCACCACAGATTGCCTCATCCAGGAGCCCAGGCCTCACGAGGTGGGGTGACTTACTGCAGACACCAGACAACTGGGTGCTGTGAGTTGTCAAAAAAACAGACTTGTAACAACACAAGGAAAAGCGAGCAATGAAACTAGCTCCCATGCAGGAGGCCTGGTGACGGGAACCACTGCCTGGCTCTGACCACTAAGGACACTCTCTGAAGGTTCTGACCCTGCCCAACCTCAAGATCAAGTCCCAAGCAAGAAGGCCTTAATCCCAAACAAGCCCGCACCCCAAACAGAATCTCTCTTTGCTGCCCCCTACCCTCCAGTCCTGGCCTGCCCACCTCCTCCTCATCCGTGGACCCGATGGACAGGACCCCATCTGGGGTCTCCTTCCCTACACAGGCACATCTATCTAGTATTTTCATTCATTCACGCAACCTAAGTTGAAGAACCCAAGCGCGGCTGCCCGAAGGCTGATGTGGGTGTGCTGGTGCCCCTGGGTCCTAGTGGTGGTTGGCTGGCCACCTGGGCACTGCCTGCAGCACCGGGCTCAGTTCAGAAACAGGACAGAGTGGGAGGCGCTGGGGTCACTTCCCTCAGGCGGGGAGCCGGCAGAGCAGAGGGGAGCGCCGGCCAGCTTTCATCTTTAAGGTCCTCTCTGGTTAGAGGTGAGGGCAGAAATCCTGAAGTCTGAAAACCCTTCACTTCGTATGACCCTTCTGAACAGAACTCACCCCTACCTCATCCCCAGAGCCGAGGGGAATGTCTCCCCCACTCCGCGGGGCTTAGGGATGTGCAAGATGTCCTACACGAGCCCCTCACGGGTCAGGGCAGAGCATAGGGCACAGGGTGAGGCCACCTCTGAACTGTCCCACACGGAAGCTCAGCGGCAGAGAGAAGCAGCCTGGCTTTCCATGCAGTGAGAGGTTCCCGTAGAGTCTGCGCTCAGCAAGGAGTCAAGACTGGTTCCTGGAGCCTGGGCGGCACACGGGCTCTGGAATGGGCAAGCCAGAGTGCCAGGCACTTGAGGGCTCTGGAGCGAGAGGGCTGGGCCAGAACGTAGAAGAGGCCGGCAGGGTGATCCTGAGTGCCGCATGCCTGCTGACCGCATGCCAGGACCCCGCCACAGGCCACCTCTTCAGCTGACAAGGAACAAAGCCATCTCAGCAGACCCGGTCGGGGTGCCAGCTGTGATCATCTCAGGTGCAAGAGGTAACGGTGGGGGGGGTCCCACAAGAGCTGCTGCAACCCCGTCCTTGGGGGTGACAACCAAACCGGGCACCAGAAGGATGGATGCTGCAGGCAGAGCAGAGTCACAGGCGCACACCTGCACCCGCCCAGAGAGAGGCCGGCCTCTCGCTCCCCAGGAGAAAGCAGCCAATTTGCTACATTTTAATTACAACAGGGAACCACTCCTTCAGCATCCCACTTAGAATCAAATCAGCTTTTCCCAACTGACAAGGAGGCACTTAAGGAGCTGTTAAGTGTTAGGAGAGTCTTCAGAGCAGCAAAATCTCTAAGAGGCAAAGATCGGATATCCATAACCTGCTAGAGACAGCCTGCAGCACAGGATCCGGGTCTGGGGCAGACCCTTGAAGTCTGCAGCCATCCTTTTCCAGCGTGGGCTGTGCTTGAACCCACTCTTCTCAGATCACGCTCTGGTAGCCTACAGCACTGTGAAGCCACTTACTGGCTGCAGGTGAGGGCCAGCGGCGTCCCCCTCCCACCTCGACCTTCTCACCAGTATGGGCGATAGCACTCTGGAGGTCGGCCCAGGATGAAACCGACGAAGGCTCGCGGCCCTGGGTGGGCTTTCCCACCCAACCGCAAACTCACCAGTGGAAGGCAGGCACTGGCTTCACCTGCGCTCAGGAGCCCCTCCAGCCCAGGTGCACTTCCCTGGTCTTTCCTGACACGCCTCCCAGGACGCCTGGCTGTTTCCAAAGCAAGCCCGGAACCCCCAGCGAGACTCACGTGCAGCACGATGCAGAATTCACCCCCAACCCACCCGAAAACTCAAAAGCAAGTCAGGACAAACGTGGGATCCTTCTCTCCCTGCTGCTGGGCAGGTTCTCCGTCCAAAGGCAGGGTTTCCTTGGGAGTAAGAAACACAGAAAACCACGGGCTTAAGAGCAGACCAACGAAAGCCAACTCCGCAAACACAGAGGAGTAACTCTGCGAACGGAGCTTGTTTTCAGACCGTACAAACCAAACCAGTTACTTCTGTGATTCAGGGACAGCTGCTGGCCGCTACCATCAGCCCAGCTAATCATTCCCTCGCCTTTCTTTTTCTCGCGAAAACTACCAGCTCCAGCCTCCGTCCAACTGGTACAAATAGGTCTTGGGACGAGATCTCCCCGGCAAGGGAAGCGCGAACACTCGGTGGGTCCCCCCAACGGCAAGCGGAGCTCGGAGGCGCAAGAGCTCTGGCTTGTTTTCGTTTCCAGGCATCACACGCCACCCCCAAACGCGCCAGCGCTCCTGCAGCGCGCAGCTTTGCACTCTTTGTGCGGCGCGTCCTCTCCCCGGCTGGAACGCGCCACAGGTTCGCGCGCAGACCGTGACCCCGGAAACGCTCCGCCTGAGCGGAGGGCTCGGCGCTCCTGTCAGCGCGGCCCGAGCCGATCGCGCCGTCTGCCGCCCCGGACGCGACTCTCCCCGAGCGCGCGCCCGGGGGAGAGGACGCCCCCACCTCGCGGGCCGAGGCTGCGGCGGGCTGGGGGCCGGGCCGCCCGAGGGGAGCCCGGCGGGCTGGCCCCCGCCGCGGCGTCAGCAGCCCGGGGCGGGCCGGTCTCCGGGAACGGGCCGGGCCGCGAGTGGAGGGCGCCGGCCCGGCCGGGCCCACCGGCGGCGGAGGCCCGGGCCCCCGCGCCCGCCCCGCGGCGCTCACCTCGGGCGGCCCGGCCCGGCGAGCGAGGCGTACTAGGCGGCGGCGGCGGCGGCGGCGCTCCCTTTGTCTCGGGACTTCCCTCCCGAGCCCGCTCCGCGCGCAGCCCGAGCGCTCGAGGACCCCGGCGCGGGCGGGGCGGGGCGGGGCCTGCAGAGCCTGCCCGCCGCGCGCCTGCCTCGCACTGCGCCGCCGCCGCCGCCAGCCCCGCGCCGCCCGCGCCACCGATCGCCGCCCGCCGCCCGCGTCCCTCCGCCGCGCGCCCGTGCCCCGGGCCCGGCTCGGGAGCCCGGGCCGGGGGCGGCTTTTCAGTCAGGCGGCGCCATGGACACCTGCGTCCTTAAAGGGGCCGCGTCCCGGGTGTGAGGGAGCGTCTGCAAACTCCCCTTCGCGGGGCACTGTTCCTCGCGAGGACGGGCCGGCGAGCGGCGGGAAAGCAGGGCGGTCGAGATCTCCTGGGGCTCTCCGGATGCCCCGCGGGCACCTCCCCGGGCAGCGGTCCCGGAGGTCTCCTTGAGGCTAGGGCCCGGGGCGGAGGAGCAACGACCACTGAGGCCTAGGGATCCCCAAGCGTCGCAGCACGGTGACAATCCCTCTCCTACGGCACGCTGTGAAACCCCTTGCAATTGGCCATCTCGGGGCCCTGGGCGGGGCATCCATCTAATGTGCCCAATGAGCAAGCCCCGTACACAAGACCAAGTGCGGGCCCGACCGACGGGAGGAGAAATGTAGACGCTCCCTAACCCTGGGGTTGGCCTGGGGGGAGGGGCGCAGGGGGTCCGGGCGGGTGGGGGAGGAGCAGGGGCAGCCCCGGGCCCCTGCGGCCGGAGTCTCAGGTCCGCTCCGAACCCTTGCGCGAACGTCCGTCCTTCCCGGCCATGCTGGGCGCCTCCCCGTCGGGCGGCCCCCGACCCCCGTCCCCTGGCCCAGGGTGGGAAAGAGGGAGCGTTCTAAGTTCAGCCCGCTCCTCCCGTGGGCGCTTTGGGTTCAAGTGACGGGAGGTGACCCCGGCTTGCATTCATTCACGCCTTCGCCCTGGGTCGCCTCCTTCCTCCGTTTCCTTCCATCCTCCCCAACCCCACCCCCGGCAGCCCCCTATTTGGCACTGTACTGAGACTGTTGGTCTCCATGGCAGACCGCCCCCCGTCCCCCCCCCCCCCCCCCCGGCCAAGGCTGGTGTCCCAAGGCCCACGTCTGGCCCAGAGCTCTCAGCAGGTGTTCAGCGCAGTGAGGATGGTCACCCGACTTGAGAAGGCCCCGGGCCGGGGATGGGGTTGGGGTGGGGGCCTCTCCTGGGTCTGGTAGCTCCGCTGGACTGGGGAGGTAGTCTGCCTAGGGTACCTCTGGGTCAGCCGTGGCCCAGAGGGCCTGGTTATAGTGCCTGGGGTCCCAGGTAATGAAGACCAGAGGGCCCAGACCCCTTGAGCAGCAGGTGAGCATTCCAGGTCTCTCTCAGGCTCTGAAGTCCAAAGGGGTTGCCTGCTCCTGTGTCCCCACAGTGACCCAGCGTGGGCCTGTTCTGGGACACTGCCTCCCCTGTCTCTTCACTGTGGCAAATGCCAGGATCAGGGGCTTATCTGAGACATCTGTTCTCTGGGTCCCCAGACTCGGTTCGCTGGCTCTGAGTAGAAGTGTGCATTTTAACAAGTCTCCCACGTGGGCCTGCAATGCAGTACTTGACCACTGAGCTAGTTTTAAGAACCCCAGGAGCATGGGCTCAGTGCCAGCACCATCTTTCTTGTGAGGGTACCTGGAGGTTTGCACAGGGCTGCAGGGGGAAGTCACCCACCCAGACCAGTAACATTTGCCAGTGAAAAGTGGTGGCCATTGCTGGGGGAGGACCCTGGTGGACTGTGCCTGGTCATGTGCCCACTGTGGGGGGAAGGGGTAGTAGGTGTGATTGGCAGCTGCCTAGAGTAGGGGTAGCACCTCTAGCTCCCTCAGGTGGCTGTTGGGGGTCAGACCGAGGGAGGTCTATGTGCAGGGGCTGCTGCTCCAGGGGCTGAGTTAAAAAGGAAGAAAATCCACATGCAACAGGATGAAATTGGACCCCTACCTCACACCACATACAGAACCAACTCAAAAACCTAAACAGAAGAGCTCAAACTATAAAACTCTTACAAGAAGGCGGAAAAATCTTCATGAGACTGGATTTGGCAATTATTTCTCAGATGTGACACCAAAAGCACAGGCAGCTAAAAAGGGAAAAATAAATGATAAACGTCAAGATTGTGCATCAGAGGACATTATTACCAGGGTGAAATGGTGACCCATAGAATAGGAGAAAACACAGATTACATATCTGATAAGGGGTTAGCATTTAAAATATATAAAGAATGCCTACAACTCAACATTAACAGAACAAACCCAGTTCAAAATTGGACAAAGGGTCTGAAAAGACTTTTCTCCAAAGAAGACATACAAATGGCCGATAAGCACGTGAAAAGATGCTCAACGCCACTAGTCACTAAAGAGATGCAAATTAAGGAGCATTGGCTGGAATATGGAGAAGCCTTGTGTGAGATGGTGGTTACATAAAACGTTTTCTGTGGATACATAAAACGTTTTTGGTTCAATTGCCATGGAAAAATCTAGAAGGTGGGAAGGTCCAGGGCTTGCAAGGACTGCATCTGTCTCCCTGAGCTTGGGAACTGTCCTCAGAGAACCAAACTTCTGGACTTCCCACTCTGGGGGTATCTGTGGGTTGCAAAGCGTGCTGGGGAGGCATAGGATGGGTGCCCACGGACTGGGAAAGGGTGGGTCTTTATTTATGCTCCCATGTGTCCTACAGAGAGCTGAGCCACCAATGTGAGAAATATTTGATTGTCATGAGCCTTTCTGCAAGTGGAGGATAATGTCACCTGGGGCAGCTGGACATTGCTCTCAGTGGAGAAAGAACGTGGCCCCAACAAAGCCTGGCTCTCAACCCACATGAAACAGTCAGAGGACGTGGGGTGGGGGTACCTTCCCACCTGGTCATAGGTTCATTCACTCCTGCCTGGTCATTGAGCCCGGGGCTAAGAAAGGATCGGTTGGTTTTTATCTTAAGATGGGAGAACATGTTTGCTAGTACAAGGCAGTGAGAGAGAAAGGGTGCTCAGGGGTGAGCTGGGCACGCCCCGGAGGGTCCGGGCTCCCACGACATGCAGGTGGCACGCCTGCGAACGTTTTCAGAGCCCTCCCCTCCGCATGAGCCGTGATTCAGCGTCTCCCCCTGGCACCCTATCAGACTCAGCCCCCCACATCTCAGTAGGCATTCCGAGGACCCCAGAGTCGCTGGCCATGTCAAGTCCCCTGCATTCGGCCCTCCCCTCCCCGCACTCAGCCAGCTCTGCCTCAAGGGCGAGGCTGAGGCCCGGCCGCTGCTGCACCCCTGCGCCCCTCCCTTCCCCTCCCCCAGCACCGCAGCCAGGCCTTCCCCTCCTGCGTCCCCTCCTGCCTGCTCTAAGTCCCAGCCCCCTCGCGGCCCTCTCCCAGCGCCAGAAGGCCGACCCCGCAGGATCTACAGCCCTCGATTCGGGGGCCCTCCCCCGCAACCTGCGCCCAGCTTGGGGGAGGAGCTTTCAGGGTGCCAGGCGGGAGACCGGCGGCGCTCACCTAGCTCGGCGGGCGGCGATGTGACCGCGGCGCCTCGCCCAGAGCTCGGCCGCCAGGTGGCAGCAAAGCGCCGCCGCCGCCCCAGCTCGGCAGCCGCCGCGGCAGGTAAGGCAGGTTCGACCCCGGCCCGCCGCATTGCGCGGCCAGACTAGACCAGCCTTGTGTTTGCACACTCAGCAGCTGCTGAAAAGAGGCTTCCTACACAGCTGGATAAGGGGTGTCCCTGTGCCTTGCACCTAAAGAAAGAACAGTGCAAACTCAACCACGCTCTGAGTTTGAAGCCTGATGGCCTTACCTGACCTGAACCTGCCCAGATTCTGGCCTCACCTGTCCTTTCTTGTTAAAGTGGGCTGGGGATGGGAGAGAACAAGGATACCAGGATGTGGAGAGGTGTTGAAGTAACCACAGCGGCTCAAAGTCAAGCCTTTCTCTTGGCTTTAAACTGAGGGATTCTACAAGCAACTGGCATCTCTTCTTCATCCTGTAATTTGATGTGTCCTTAATGCAGGCTCCTTGAGCCTGGGAACTCTCTGTGGGCGCGTGTTCTCTGTCCCCACTCTGAGTGATGTGCTTAGAGCCAACACCAGCAAGCTCCGAGGCCACTGTGACACATCCCTCCCAGCTTCCTGGAGCTCAGACTCCACGTCCTGGACTCCAGGCCCCAGTGGCGCTCAGGACCAAGAGTGTGTGTCCCTGAAGCTGCCCGGGGTCTCTGTCCCTGGAAGCCTGTCCTCGAGCAGGGGGACAGTCTCAAAGGGCCGGTGCCAGAGCCCTGGGGCAGGGAGGGCAGCCCGCCTCCTTCCCTGTGCAGCCCACCACCCATATCCAGGGCCTCTGCCAGGCTCACGGCCCAGGCCTTGTCCGCAGCTCTCCACCTGGCAGGGCTTGTGGGGCTCGAGCAGTGGAGCCTGTAGAGGACTGGAGCTGGATGGTGGAGGCCGCTTGTCAAGGAGCCAGAGCAGCGGGGAGAGGGTGGCTGTAAGGTCAGGTGATAAGGGGGCAGCCCACCCCTGCAGGTTGGGTTTAACACGGGAAGCTCCTTGCTATGTGACCCAGCACCCCATCCCCCCCACCTTAGGCGAACATGCAGAAGAACTGAATCCAGGCATTACACTGAAACCCATCCACGTGTGTCCACAGCATCCCTGATCATGGCAGGCAAGGAACAGGAGCAACCCACAGGCTCCTCAGGGGAAGACGGGTCAGCAGACCCTTCCGTCCAGACGGCATGGTGTCCGGCCCACACCCCACACCACGCGGACACACTGGCAACGTGCTGAGCGAGCGAGGGAGGCCAGACGCTGAAGACCACGGAGCTTGTCTCCACCCATATGAGATGTTCAGAATAAGGCAGGCCACAGGCAGACGGAAAGTGGATGGTGGTCACCCGGGCCGGGGACGGTGAGGGGAGGAATGGGGAGTTGTGCCTTCATGAGGATGGGTTTCCTTTCGTGCCTTGGAAATGTTCTGGAATCAGAAAGAGGTGGGAGTCGAATACCATTGTGAATGTACTAAATGCCACCGAATCCTTCACTTTAAATGGTTACAACAGCACTTTCATAGTTTATGTGTGCTTTACAATAATCATGGTGATAATGTCCTGAAATCTCGCCTTCTGGTAACCCCTCAGTCCAGACGGGTCAGGACGGCAGGTCACCACCACACATGGACCAGGCCGGAGCAGGCGTGGAGGTCCATTTGCATCTGGGCAGAGCACAAGCGCCAAACCAATGAGACAAACAACCAAACCTGAAAAGCTGGTTGTCTAAGGAAGACCAGAGGCCAGTGATTCACAGCAGAGGAACGAGATCAGGGGAAACAGGGGAAACCGCCCAGATGTAGCCGGGCCCTTGGGGGTGAGGCCTCCAGGCAGGACCTGATGAGCGCCCCCCCGCCAAGGTTCTGGGTCCTGATGGGCCTCAGCCTTGCAGGGAGGGTGTGTGAGCAGGAGAGTTTGTGTTGCAGTTCTGTTTATGACGAGTAACAATGCTTTCTGTTCCTGTACGGTGCTATGGTTTTTGTTTTTAATCTGGATCTTAGTTAAACATTTGAACAAATTTAAAGACAAAACGTGGAGCAGAGATGGGGGAGGGTTGGGACCCCAGAAACAGAGGTCTTTGCTCCTTGCCTTTGCATCCTGCCAGGCGCCCTCCCCTGGGCACTTTTCCATTGGTGTCTGGGGGTTGCAAACTGTGTCCACTCCATCCCTGGCCCCTGCCCACCACGGCCCCAGGGGGCCAGAGACAAATAGGAGATGTGGCCCTGCCCCTCAGGACTCCCGGGACCCCTGGTGCTCTGGGGGAAATGGCTGGACAGGGGCTGGGCTTAACGCTGAGCTGTGGGGACCCCTCCCAGGGCACTGGGCCCTGAGCTCAGAGTGATGCCAGCAGGTGGGTTGTGGTGGGGGGACAAGGAAACAAGCTTCCGCAGAGATCACGGGGCCCTGACCACCATTGCTGCCAATTCTCCAAGCCAGGCTTCAACAGTATGTGAACCGTGAACTTCCAGATGTTCAAACTGGGTTTAGAAAAAGCAGGGGAACCAGAGATCAAATTGCCAACATCCGTTGGATCATTGAAAAAGCAAGAGAATTCCAGAAAAACATCTGCTTCATTGACTCTGGTAAAGACTTTGACTGTGTGGATCACAACAAACTGTGGAAAATTCTTAAAGAGATGGGAATAACAGACCACCTGACCTGCCTCAGGAGAAATCTGTGTGCAGGTCAAGAAGCAACAGTTAGAACCAGAGATGGAAAAATGGACTGGTTCCAAATTGGGAAAGGAGTACGTCAAGGTTGTCTATTGTCACCCTGCTTATTTAACTTTTTTTTAAAATTTATTTGTTTATTTTTATTTAACTTATATATAGAGTACATCATGCAGAATGCTGGGCTGGATGAAGCATGAGCTAGAATCAAGACTGCCGGGAGAAATATGAATAACTTCAGATATGCAGATGACACCACCCTTTTGGCAGAAAGCTAAGAGGAGCTAAAGAGACTCTTGATGAAAGTGAAAGAGGAGAGTGAAAAACCTGGCTTAAAACTCAACATTCAAAAAGCTAAGATCATGGCATCCGGTCCCATCACTTCATGGCAAATAGATGGGGAAACAATGAAAACAGTGAGAGATTTTATTTCCTTGGGCTCCAAAATCACTGCAGATGGTAACTGCAGCCATGAAATTAAAAGATGCTTGCTCCTGGGAAGAAAAGCTGTGACAAACCTAGACAGCGTATTAAAAAGCAGAGACATTACTTTGCCAACAAAGGTCCATCTAGTCAAAGCTATGGTTTTTCCAGTAGTCATGTATGGATGTGAGAGTTGGACCGTAAAGAAGGCTGAGTACCAAAGAATTGATGCTTTTGAACTGTGGTGTTAGAGAAGACTCTTGAGAATCCCCTGGACTGCAAGGAGATCAAACCAGTCCATCCTAAAGGAGATCAGTTCTGAATAGTCATCCGACGGATTGATGATGAAGTTGAAACTCCAATACTTTGGCCGCCTGATGCAAAGAACTGACTCATTTGAAAAGACCCTGATGCTGGGAAAGAGTGGGGGCAGGAGGAGAAGGGGACAATAGAGGATGAGATGGTTGGATGGCATCACCAACTTGATAGACATGAGTTTGAGCAAGCTCCGGGATTTGGTGATGGACAGGGAGGCCTGGCGTGCTGCAGTCCACGGGGTCGCAAAGAGTTGGATATGACTGAGCAACTGAACTGCACTGAACTGAAGATGCTTTAAATGATGGGCCTGCTGTTACTCCTTGTGGCCACACAGTGGTGCCCAGGCCAGCAGGAGAGAGGAGGAGGGTGACCAGGGACTCGAGAGGAGAAAAGAGATTTAGGTTATGCAGCTCCACCTCTGCATGCATGGTCTTGTGGACACTTGTAATGGCGAAGAATGTTGCTGGTTGGTCTGTGCACTTGACCTCCAGCAGCCTGGTGAGTCAGCACATCTTCTCCCTCCGCCTTTCCTGCCTCCCTCTGTCTCCTGCGTCCAGTGTCCAAACACTTGCCTATCAGACACGGACACGACACTGTAGCCTCTTTCTTTGCCTCCGAGTTGATGCCAGTTACTTGCGGCTGCTTGGCCGTCCTTGTGGCCGGGGTTTAGGGGGTGAGCGCTGAAAGCCAGCGGGCCCTCTGATGTGTGTTTGGAGCTCCATCCTCATGGTGACAACATTACATGCCGGCTGCCCCCTGCCCTGTGCCATAGCCGCCCTCCCCTAAATTTCCCTCCAGACACACTTGGGAAAATGACCGGATTTACCTGCAGTTCACATCACGGTGGGGTTTTGAAGGGTTGATATTTGATGACAGCCACCTCAAATGGCATTTTGTCCCCCTTCTCAGGAGAGTTTTGCAGTCATCACAGACACACGAACATTGCTCGTGTAGCTATCAGAGTGGGTGGGGGCGCCGATGCGGCTCTAGACTGGACCCTCCCCCAGTCATCCCTGGGAGGCAGGGACGACTTTCTTTCTCTACTTATTTGTGTTTAAAATATTTATCTTCCATCTCAACACTTTAAGAAACTTAATTTAAAAACCTCTTCAGTTGAAGCTTTTGGCTTTTCCGGGAAGAAAATCACATTATCTTCCAATAATAGTCAGGAGGCTTTTCCCCATGAACCTCAAACCTCTTGTTTCTGGTTCTGGCAGATCCGATGGCCATGTTCAGACCCTGTCTTTGCCCCCAGTGTCCTTCCTCCGGGTTCTTTTTGGAAGCGGTGGCCCCCCCTCTCTCCCTGGCTCTGCTCCAGCTCATTTCACCTGATCTGGGCTGGGGGGTCGGGAAGTCTCAGCCCTGGGGGCCCAGGGCTCCTGGCTGTCACCTCTGTGATGCTTCCTGTCAGTTGGGCCCTGGGGACCAGCTCCACACCTACACCCACTGCCGTGGGTGGATGGACGGTGGGGGGTCGGGAGGAGGCCCCTGGCTCACCCAGAGATTGTGCCCAGGGCCTGTAGGACCCCTCCCCTCCTGTGTGCAGACTCTCTCCCCCTGATGGCGCCCTGGCCACTTTGGATCTGGGTTGTCCTCTGTAGAGACCTGAGCATCTCCTGGGGTTCTGGGCCCCCTGGAGGAGCAGGAAGGATGCTGGTGACTCTGCCCTCAGAGGGAGTGCTGGGTCCCTGGAGACCTGAGCTCACCGAGTGCGGTGCTGTGACCAGAGGGGAACCTGGCTCCAGGTGGGGCGGTGAGTTGTAGGGGCACTGCCGTGACCCCAGCTTTTCCTGCAGTGACCTCCTGCCTGTGCCAGGGCCACCACTGCAGCACCTCAGCCCCTCAGCCCCGGGAGCCAGGGTGCTGGCGGCCCTGCCGACGTCGGACCCTCCCGGGTGTTTGAGGAGGGCCCTCACTGCTCCTTCCCCGACGCCCACTCTTCATTCAGCTGCGTCCTCCGCCAGCCCCTGCTCTGAGACCCTCCTGCTCAGGGAGCAGCCGGACTGTGCCCTCAGGTGGGGCCAGGGTCACGGCCGCCCTGCCTCTTCTCTATGCAGCTCATTGAATCCAGGAGCGCCGGCTCTAGGTGTCCCTGCCTGAGGCTGTGGCCAAGTAGCTGCTGGGTGGGCTCTTCCTGGCGGGCTGCCAAGGGTAGGGGAGGTGGGGGCTTACAGCAACAGAAGGCGTGGGCTGGGGGTCCAGCTCAGGGTGTCCTGGGGGCTCCAGGAGGGCCACCCAGCATCCAGGGTCGCCTGCGTCCTTGATGGTGGCTGCGTTCCCCCGTCTCTGTCTCTGTCACCTCCACGGCTTCTCCTCCATGTGTCTCCCAGCATCCTCACCTCTCCTTACAAGGACACCCACCACTGGATCGAGGGACCACCCAGCTCCAGTCTGATCTGGAGGGACAGGGGGGTATCAGTCGAAAACTTAGGGGTCCCAAGCTGGGGGGTGGGTGACACTGCCTTCAAAGTAGCAGCGGGCGGCGCCCTGCCGTTCTTCGTTGGGAGCGGAGTGCACTGGCTGCTGCCCAGCTGGCCAGACGGCTGGTGGAAAAGTGGTCACGGGGGGGCATTCTCAACAGGGCTGGTTTAACCTCCCAGCAACGGGCACCGGCACCAGCCCTGATGGCACAATTCTGCCAGGGAGCAACCAGCCCTGTGGACAGAGGCCCACATCGACGCTTCTGCTCCTGGAAGGGCCAGAGGTTTCTTTCTATGGCGATGGAGGCACGTCCACCGGTGGTTTTGCAGGAACTCAGCTGGCACCACTATCTGAGAGCTCAGGTGTCTGAATCCTGTCTCGGGGCGTCAGCGCCCAGACCCACTCTGAGCTTAGGAGGCGAGAGAGAGGCCCACGGCCAGGCGCCTGCTGGGCACCCCTGGGAACCGCTGACTGGTGGCCCAGCTAGGCAGTGACACGTCATGGGGTGGGCTGTCCTCCAGGTGAAGCCCGGGCAGAATTGCAGGCCTTCTCTGTAGCTGTGTCTCCAAGTGTGGAATCAGGGTGCAGGGGCCATGGAGGGAGTGGGGGGCCACAGGGGCGGGGGGAGCAGGGCTCACGAGGGGAGTGGGGTCATGAGGGAGCAGAGCCCATGGAGGGAAGCAGGGTTTCCCCAGGGGAGTGTGGGGGCCAGGCGGGGTGTGAGAGGGCGCAAGCGGAGCGGGGCTTGCCCACTGTCATGCTCAGTGGGGACTGGTGCTTCTGGAGCCCACAGGTCTGCACTCTGCAGGGTCAAGGGTCACGGCCCCTCAAAGGGTCTCACTGTCTACGGCTGTTGAAAGCAAAGTCGTGGTTGATGCCTGGCTGTGCTGGGCTTTGTGTCCAGGGCCCCTGGGCAAGAAGGAGGGGCATCCTGTTGGTAGGACAGTGACACTGACCGCCGGGAGGAGGACTGTTGCATCACAATGGAGGGCAGGGGACATGCAGAGCGCGCCCCTGGCCCCCCACCCCAAGTTGTGACGGCACGGGACTGCAGCCCCGGCCCACACGTCCATGTGGCCAGACGGAGCTCAGACACCTCAGGGATGGGGTGAGTCTGCGGGTCATCGCCGAAGGGGGTCTAGTGGACAGCAGGGGGCCCTGCTGGCCCCCGGCATGGCCGCAGTGGCTGTGGGCTGGACCCTGAGCCTCGCTCTCCCCTGTCCTACGGCCGCTGTCCCCACACACAGTGGACGGTGCTGGACAGGGTGGGCCGCCATGTCCCCCTCCTGGGTAGCACTTGCTGACGGGTGTCTGGGGGGCGGGCAGCTCCTTTGTGGCTGCCTCACTCCCATCGCCCGCCCCCCCGCTAATCTAGGGCGGTGTAAGGCCTGGCATCTTGTCCCCACAAGGGCTGTGCATGCCCTGAGCCTCCTTGCAGGCAGTGGTCAGCCCTGCATCGCCCTGCACCCAGCCTGGCTCCATTCGCCTGCCTTCCACGGCCCAGCAGGTCCCACTGTCTCAGCGATAGCTTCCGAGATCCCCAGCCTCAGAGCAGACAGGGTACCGTGTCCCTCCGCTGGTGGTGGTGAGGGTGGCGGCCAGCTGTGCCCCAGGCGGATGGTGGCCTGCTCCAGCTGCCTCGCCGAGCACAGCGGCCTCAGGGGCTGCCCCGCAGCTCACACCGCCCGGCCTCTGGCGAATGCTGCCCCTCATCCCGCCAGCCCGGGCCGGTGCTCCAGGACTTCTTCCAGCAAACCTGCATCCTCTTCATGTTCTTCTGGGCCTGTTTCCGCCGGCCTGGTTGTGGGTTGGCAGCTGAGATTTTGGATGTCGGGCTTCCCAGGTGGTGCTAGTGGTAAAAATCCCTCCTGCCAATGCAGGAGACAAAAGAGGCGGGGGTTCAATCCTGGGGTTGGGAAGATCCCCTGGAGGAGGACATGGCAACCCACTCCCGTATTCTTGCCTGGAGAATCCCACGGACAGAGGAGCCCGGCAGGCTACAATCCCTGGGGTCGCATGGAGTCGGACAGGACAGCATGCATGTGCAGCAAAGTGTGGATGTTACCAGCAAGGGTGGGGCAGGAGCTCCTCAATGACTGTTGATTGACTCACCGACCTCGGTCCCCACGGGCCCTGAGAAAGGAGGCGCTTCACAGCTCCCTGGACCCCCACCTGGGGGGTAAAGGGGCTCGGAGGGGCTGGAGGGGAGTGAGAGGTGCGCCCCCGTGAGGAGGCCCCCCACTCGGCCCGCTTGTCCGTCCTCCCCCCGGGTCCTGGCCCTGGACGCCTCACCGGGGCCCTGCCCTCCCCGCAGATGCTGTGGCTGCTCTTCCTGACCCTCCTGGGCCCCGGGGGCTCTGTGCCTGTGTCCCTGGGTGAGTCCTGACTCCCTGTCCCCTGCCCCGGCCGCCCAGACACCCCCGTACCGGTGCAGAGTGGACTGGTCAGTCGGCCCCTGGGAGGGACTGAGTGTGTGCGGCCAGGCAGGGGTCCCTGATGGCACCCTTCCTCGGCTTCCCAGATCCCAACCTGGGGAGGGAGCAGCATGGCACAGTGGGGATGCACGACGCCCCCCCCGGCCGGTGGCCGTGGCAGGCCAGCCTCCAATGGCACAGCAAGGAGCGTGAGCAGTGGGAGCACGTGTGTGGGGGCTCCCTCATCCACCCCCAGTGGGTGCTCACCGCGGCCCACTGCACTAGACGGTGGGTCACTCCGCCCACCGCCCCCGTGGCTGGGGAGGGGAGCGGGGGCGGGGGCACGGGGGGTGTGGGTGTGGGCTGGGGGCCGGCACTGGGCTGCACAGAAAGCCATGGCTCTGCCAGCAGCCAACCCGGTTCCTGCTGGAAGACGAGCCCGGCCCTGCCCCAGCCCGGCGCCTCTGAGTGGCTCCTGGCCCCTCTCCCTCAGGGAAAGCCCGCAGGCTTCTGCCTTCAGGGTGCAAGTCGGGCAGCTGAGGCTCTATGACCCAGACCGGCTGATGAAGGTGACTGAGATCATCCCACACCCCGATTACGACCACCTCCTGTCTGCCAAGGGGGGCGCAGACATCGCCCTGCTGAGACTGGAGTCCCCCATGACCCTCTCCCCGCACGTCCGGGTGGTCTCCCTCCCACCTGCCTCGCTGAGAGTCCCCGAGAGGAAGATGTGCTGGGTGACTGGCTGGGGTGACATCAGACTCAGAGGTAAGGTTCTGGGAGACCCAGTGGGCGTGCACAGAAATGCTTTATTCTCTGTGATGTGGGGGAATCCCCTCCTTGTTTTAGTGGGGTGAAATATACCTAACAAGGGCTTCCCTGGTAGCTCAGCTGGTAAAGAATCCACCTGCAATGCAGGAGATTCCAGTTCAATTCCTGGGTTGGGAAGATCTCCTGGAGAAGGGAATGGCTACCCAGTCCAGTATTCTTGGGCTTCCTGGGTGGCTCAGTCGGTAAAGAATCCACCTGCAATGTGGGAGACCTGGGTTCAATCCCTGGCTTGGGAAGATCCCCTGGAGGAGGGAATGGCAACCCACTTCAGTACTCTTGCCTGGGAAATCCCATGGACAGAGGAGCCTGGCGGGCTACAGTTCATGGGGTCATAAAGAGTCAGAAACAACTGAGTGACTAAGCACAGCACATAACTCACAAAGTTTTGCCATCTTAACCACTTTTAACTGTACACGAAGTACATTCATGTGGTTGTACAACCATCACCACTGTTGGTCACCAGAACGTCCCCCCACACGGAAGCTCCATCCCCCTCAAGCACTGGCTCCCCTCCCCCAGCCTCTGCTGCCACCACCAGCTGTCTGTCTCTATGGATTTGCCTGTTCTGGAAGCTTCATGTAAATAAAATCATATAATGTATGGTCTTTTGTGTCTGGCTCATCTCATTAAGCCAGACATGTTTTCATGTTTTCAAGGCTTATCCACATTGTAGTGCGTCTCAGTGCTTCATTCCTTTTTTATGGCTGAGTGATATTCCACTCCTTACAAGTATTATTCAATATAACTACAAGAGGCTGATCTATATACATATATGGCCATATTAAATATGTTAACAAAGAGACCTCAAGATTTTCACTATGTAATTACATAACCTCACCCACACGCTATCCTCTTGTTATGATTTATTTTTCTCTACATACATCTGACATATTAAATATTTATGTTTAATTTGTATGCCCCACCTCCCAAAAAAGTAAACCCATGAAAGCAAGAAGTTTATTTCATTCACTGCTGAATGTCTCAGAGTTTAAAATAAGGTTTATCACAGAGACATTTATTCAACAATAAACATATGCTCAATGAAATGAGTAGGTTAATGCATGAATTAATGAATAAATTGAGGCTTTGAGGAAGGAGAAAAGAAGGGAGGATGGAAGGAAGAAAGGGGAGAGAAGGAAGGAGGGAGGGAGAGAGGAAGGAAGGAAGAATATTCACTCTTTACCTCACTGATGCCAACTCCTATTACTCACCTCCACACTCTTTACACACCAGTCACCCTGGCCTCCTTTCTCTTCCTCAGATGTGTTAGGCATATTCCCAACTTAGAACTTTCTGGAGTGGATTGGTTTGCATGGGTGTATGCTCAGTTGCTTCAGTCATGTTTGACTCTTTGCGAAAACTAAGAAAACATTCAGAAAACTAAGATCATGGCACCTGGTCCCATCACTTCATGGCAAATAGATGGGGAAACAGTGTCAGACTTTATATTTTTGGGCTCCAAAATCACTGCAGATGGTGATTGCAGCCATGAAGTTAAAAAACACTTACTGCTTGGAAGGAAAGTTATGACCAACCTAGACAGCATATTAAAAAGCAGAGACATTACTTTGCCAACAAAGGTCCGTCTAGTCAAGGCTATGGGTTTTCCAGTGGTCATGTACGGATGTGAGAGTTGGACGGTGAAGAAAGCTGAGTGCCGAAGAATTGATGCTTTTGAACTGTGGTGTTGGAGAAGACTCTTGAGAGTCCCTTGGACTGCAAGGAGATCAACCTGTCCATCCTAAAGGAGATCAGTCCTGGGTGTTCATTGGAAGCACTGATGAAGCTGAAACTCCAATACTTTGGCCACCTGATGTGAAGAGTTGACTCATTGGAAAAGACCCTGATGCTGGGAGGGATTGGGGGCAGGAGGAGAAGGGGACGACAGAGGATGAGATGGCTGGATGGCATCACCGACTCAATGGACATGAGTTTGAGTAAACTCCGGGAGTTGGTGATGGACAGGGAGGCCTGGCGTGCTGCAATTCATGGGGTAGCAAAGAGTCGGACACGACTGAGAGACTGAACTGAACTAAATATTCCACTGTGTGGATGAACCACATTCTGTGTCTCCGTTTACCAGCTGATGGATACCTGAGTGTTTGCCAGTTTTTGGCTCCTGTGAGTCAAGCTGCTATGAGCCTGCAGCTGCCAGCACCTATTAGAGCATCTATTTTCAATTCTTGTGGGTCTAGATTAGGGATGGAATTTCTGGGTCATTTACTAATTCTATGTTTGGTCTTTCATAGGGGATTCCCCTTTGAGCTGAATGTGCGTGAGGCCTGGGTCTCAGATGGGCAGGTTTGTGGATACTGGGGACTCAGGGCCTTTATTATCTGCCAGGTCCCAGCAATTACTCCCATGGTTCTCATGGGGTCCTCACCATGACCACTGGGGTGGACCTTGACTGTCCTGGGATCAATAAGCTAGGGCCTACTCCTGGGCATGTACCTGAAGAAAGCCAAAATTCAAAAAGATACCTGTGCCCTGACATTCACGGCAGCACTGTTCACAATAGCCAAGACACAGAGACAATCTAGATGAACATCAACAGATGAGCGGATAAAGAAGATATGGTACATGTATACCATGGAATATTACTCAGCCATAAAAAAGAACAACATAATGTCACGTGCAGTGACATGGATGGACCTAGAGACCATCATACTGAGTGAAGTCAGGACAGAAAAAGACAAATATCCTGTGATATTGCTTTTATGTGGAATATTAAAAAATTGTACAAGTGAACCTATTTACAAAACAGGAATAGTCACAGATACAGAAAAGAAACATGGTTACCAGGAGAGAAAGGGCTGGGGAGGGATAAAACCCACTACTATATATAAAAGATAACTAATGAGAACCTTCTGTATAGCACAGGGAACTCTAGTCAATACTCTGTAATGACCTCCACAGGAAAAGAGCCTAATAAAGAGTGTCTTTGTATATGTATAACTATCTATGTATATGTACGAAACCGAATCACTTTGCTGTGCACCTAAACTGATACAACATTGTAAATTAACGATTCCCCAATAAAAAATAATCAAACAAGCAGAAAAAAAGAAGCTGGGGTCTGCCGTGGTCTCAGATGTCAGAAGGTGGAAACTTGAACCCATGTGGCTCAGAGCACTTTGTCAGGACAAGTCCTTGATACGTCCCTTCTCCAGGGAGAAAGAATTCCCGGGAGAATGCTGTCCTGGGTCATCCTGTCCTTAGGCTTCTGGAGCCCTGCGTCCTGGAGCTGGCTGGGTTTAGTGGCCGTGGGGAAGTTGAGCCCCAGGGCCCCGGGGTGCTGGGTCTGGACCCAGGGTCAGGGTTGGCAGTGGGAGCCTGGAGCCCACCGCTGATGCCCCATTGTGGAGCAGAGTGAGTGCCTGCCCTCACCCAGCCCCCGACCCCCAACAGGGCCACTGGGCCTGCCCCACCACCTGCAGGAGGCGGAGGTGCCCATCGTGGGGAATGAGGTTTGTAACCGGCACTATCAGAACTCCTCCACAGACGCCGCCCATCAGATCATCAAGGACGACATGCTGTGTGCAGGCAGCGAGGGCCGGGACTCCTGCCAGGTGGGACCCAGGCCCACCCCGTTCTCCCGCCCCTCCTCGCCCACGAGGGTCCAGTGCAGGGCGCTGAGTGCCGCCTCTCCCGCAGGGTGACTCCGGGGGCCCCCTGGTGTGCAGCTGGAACCGCACCTGGGTCCAGGTGGGAGTTGTCAGCTGGGGCGACGTCTGTGGCCATCGTGACTTCCCTGGGGTGTACACCCGGGTGACCAGCTACGTATCCTGGATACGCCAGTACGTCCCGCCCCCCAGACCCTAGACAGGGCAGGGGTGGGGTCTGCACGATGAGAAGACTGCTAACCCTCCCGGACAACACCCTGCTTCTTCCCCGGGGCCAGCCTTGTCCTCCCAACCCCCCTCCCCCTCCCCTCTGAGACACGCTGGTCCCCCGTCTGGGAGGGAGAGACAGCAAGAAGGCCTGTATGCTGCTGTCTCCCGGCAGTGGGGTGGCCCCTGGCCTCCTGGTCACCCTCTATTTCCCATTAAACTCCGAAAAGCCAGCCCCCGGCTGTGGTTTGGGATCGCTGCGTGGACGCATTGTGGTTGCTGGATGGAGTGGTGCAGGGGACCCTCCCCAGGAGGGGTCCCTGGACTCTGGCACCAGGCTGGGTTGCCACGTCTGGGGGTGGGGGCATTTCCCGGGAAGCTTTCTGGGAGCTTGTGGGGGAGGGTTAACCTTGCCCCTGGGTGCGTCCCTTTCCAGTGAGTGCAGGGCAGTGACTTTGTTCTGATCACACACCAACCCCCCACCTCCCGTGATGTTGGTTCAGAACTCTCACCCCCAGGAGGGGTCTCTGGAGCGTGTAGGAGGGGCTTTAACCCAGTAAGTGAAGGGGTGGCCCTGACTCCGCCCCACCCTGTGCATTTCAGGGACACGGGTGAAATCAGAGCTGCCAGCACCTGCGGAAGGTCACCCCAGGGACTGGCCACCCAATGAGCCCTTCCGACCATCCCCCTTTCTTTCCCTGAGGTCGATACTCAGCCTGGAAAGTCACTCCCACCTGGGGCCTGGAGGCGCCTGGGAACACATGCATCCTGCCCCTTTCCGTAGCATCTACAAGCCTGGGGTCTGGCAGCGAGTGGGCCCCCAGCCCCGGCGAGGCCCCCCTGGAGACACTAGGCTGCCCACCCCACACACCGTGTCCAGGCCTGGGTCCTGGCGGCAGGAAGCACCCAGCATGTGTCCTGGGAGCTCGAGGCCTGAGGCTCAGGGCGTGCTGAGGGGTCAGGGCTGAGACGGAGCGGGGTATGTGGGGTCGGGAGCTGCCCCCTCCATGAAGTGGGCGCACGGCACCCCAACGGGCAGAGTGAGGCCCTCCTCAGCTTAGATGGCTCCTGTGGGCACCTTGAAACCCCAGGGAAAGACCCCACGAGACTGCGGAGGGCCTAACACCATGGTGGGCAGCCTCAGACGAGGCTGGACAGACCACCACCATCGGGAGCAGGTGGTTCCCAGAGGGAAAAGGACCGTGATGCTGGCCCCCAAGGCCAGGAGCTGCACCCCCTCTGATACAGCCCTCCTGGACTGTGGTCCTCAGCGGGGGGCTTGGCCGGGCCACCCTTGGCCATCCCAGCACCTCCAAAACTCCCCGCGTGCCCTTTATGGCTGCCCCCTCCCCCCCCCGGCTCTCAGCTGCAGCCTCTGGCCTCCGGGTTGCATCCATCGTCCAACACTCTCCGCCGTGTGAATGAACCGCTGTTTGTTTCCATCTTATTTAATTAATTAATGTATTGGCTGCACCGCATGCGGGATCTTAGTCCCTTGACCAGGGATCGAACCTGAGCCCCCTGCTTTAGCACCTTGGAGTCTTAGTCACTGGACCACCAGGGAAGTCACCTACCTGTTTATTTTTTTTTTGAACTTTCTTTCCTAATTTTTTTTTTCAACCTGAATTTACCTGCTCAGGACATTGGTGCTGTTTCAGGCTTCTGGTGATGATGTACCAGGCCAATCTTTTACACGGTTTTCGTGGGAATGTGTATCCATTTCTCTTCTTCTCGGAAAGCCTGCGTTTTGCTTCATCCTCTGTAGCCCTTGGCTTTGTCATTGGCCTTAAAATGCCATTTTAACAGGTTAGCGCTTACTTTAACCTGCATTTTGCTAACGACTCAGTCTGCTGTGCATTTTCATGTGCTTCCTTGGCACCCTCCTAGCTTCTCTTGTAAACACTTTCTCTACTTGGGCTTTGTTGGGGCTGTCCGACCGCCGGTTGGAAGACAATTTCCAGACACAGAGTACTGTAGTAGGGAGGGAGCTCATTAAGAACAAAAAGCAGAGATAATGCAGGTCCTGTGACCACAGCAGGCCGACCTCCTCACAGGCCAGGGAGAGTCAACAGTTTTCATGGGGACAAAGAAAATTCCTGCTGGAAGGTTGGCAGTAGGTGATTGGTTAAGTTCAGGTGGTAAAGAATCTGCCTGCAATGAAGGAGACCCGGGTTCGATCCCTGGGTCGGGAAGATCCCCTGGAGAAGGACATGGTAACCCACTCGGTGTTCTTGCCTGGAGAATCCCATGGACAGAGGAGCCTGGCAGGCTGCAGTCCATGGGGTCACAAAGAGTCAGACACAGATGAGCGACTAACACTTTTTATTTTAGGGCACTGTAGGGTGACTACTGGGGTGGGCATCTTTGCCTAATTTGGGGTGAAGAAATCTGCTGGTGATGATCGGGGCGGCTTTTGGCAATGGTTACAAAGGGGCTCAGTCAGCTTCGGAGGTGACCTTGGCTCTGGGCTCCGCTTCTGTGGCCTTGGGACAAGGCCTTGAACCTGTGGCTTTGGGGCAGGACTCAACACATTTTTGTTTCTCACGACGGTATCTGGGGAATTCTTTATCTGTTCTGGATACAAGTATTTTATGCTTTGCAATTATTTTCTCCCTGGGACTCCTTGCCCCATTTTCTTAGGAGTGTTTTTTGAGGAACATAGGTTTTCAGTTTTGATGAGATCCAATGTGTCCCTGATGTTCTGTCTGTGGCTGTGCTCCCCTTTGGCAGGAGTTTGCCTGTAGTATCTTTTCCGACCTTTACTCTCCACGGTCGCTTCTCTCGTGAGTAGCCTGTGTCCAGGGTATTTCTGATGGCCTCCTTCAGTGCTGCTGTGTAAACTGGTGAGCTCACCGTCGTCACCTTGATATCATATAATCACTGATGTCCTCAGGCTGGCTTCTACCTCCTTAACTTACTAATTTACGTTGTTCCAGCATTTCTCTGCCTTCTCCCCTTCTTCTTCTAGAACAGACCTCTGTGTGTAACCCCAATAAGAGAAGATGTTGATCGGCCGTTCATCTCCTATCTCACGTCCCCCAAATCTGTCATCTGGACAGCATCTAGACTGTTAATTCTGGGTCATTGTGGCTGCCTATCTCATCTTTCTCTTTGAAGGCATCTCTTTTTAAAAGATAAAAGTGGGCTTGATGATGAGATTTGATTTCCTTTGCTGAGTGTATCTCTTGGGACATTTGCCTTTTATTGAGCTTTACTGTAATTGATTCAAAGGTCTGGGATGTGGTGTTTCTGAGAATATGCTTGTGTTGCCCTCTTCCTCAAACGGCTGTTTGCTTGCTTCTAAATTGTTTTCTTCACCACTCTGAAAGATTACTTGCCTGTCAACTTGCATCTGCAGTTACTGTGGGATCATCTGATACAACTACTGATTTTTCAAATGAGCTGTGACTCCTCAGACTGTTAGACACAGTCAGGATCCCCTCCACCTGCCCAGCCCACCCCTGGGGGTGCCACCTGCTGTTTTGGCTTCAGTTCTGCCCTGAGATGAGGATTCAGGGGAGGCTCCCTGTGGAAGGGGAGGGAATCCTGGCGGGGAGGGCACAAGGGCTGGAGACACAGGTGTGGAGAGGCTCCCCACCGTGGGCTCAGGAGCTTCTCTGCCGACGCTCTTCTGGAGTCAGGAGAACATACGGTTCTGTGACATCCCTACGGAGGGACTAGGGAGCCGTCGGTGGGTGGACTTGCCTGACATTGGTCCTGCTGTGAAGCTGCCCTGACGGCAGGGCCAGGCGTGAGGCTTTCTGCTGGGACGAGTCTCCACCTGTGGATGGTGTGGCTGACGCGGGGCTCCGTCCTCGAGGATGGAGAGGAAGACAATCGCGCGCCCCTGGTCTCACCGGGAGTGTTTGACGAGAGCCAAGTTTTGAGCTGCTTCCTATTGTCTGGATGGGATTTATGCTGGAGAACAGGGGTTTGAGGTGCTTTCAGGTTGAGGACCAGGTGAGGAGGGGGAGCGATGGGAAATGGGGGCGCCAAACCCAGGCCACGGACTGCCACGTGCTGCTGTGAACAGGCCGCGAACCTCAGCCCGAGAGACAGACCACAAGTACCGAGGGGGCGGGTTACAGAATAAGAGATGGAAGGCAAGCATTTGAAAGCTGGTCCCCGCCAAGTCCCATGGAAGCCCTTTTGAGAGCATCTAGAAGGGGCCTTTTGCACCCCAGATGGGCGGAGACCGAGGAGACGGTGCCTGGAGGTGGCAGAAGCAGGGAGCAGAGGCTCTCGGGCTAATGTCAGGTCCTGGCTCAGGAGCCAGGCCGCTGCCCTTGTCCCTCAGGGTAGGGAGGGGAGGTGGCAAAAGAGCCCGCCAGCAATTGATTCAAATGGCAACACTGTTTATGTTCATGTTGGCAGAATCTGGACACGACCCGAAAGCCCTTCTGCTTGAGACAAATGACTGTGCCGGGAGGCCCCTCTCGCCACCCAGGCGGGCAGGCAGACGCGGGAGGCGGCGATGCTGGTGTCACCGCAGACGGGGCGTGAGACGCAGGGTCACCCACTGGAAACACCGAGGCCTGTGGGCTTCAGACAGGGAGGCGGGCTCCTCGGCAGCGTGTGCAGCATGTTCAGGGCAGAGACGCCTGGTCGGTGGCCATCACGACGGAGTCTACAATAGCGCGTGCTGGGGAGGCTCTGAAGGGAAGGGGAGCCTCCTGTAGTCGGCGGGAATGTAAGCTGGTCAGCAACTGTGGAAGACAGTATGGAGGTTCCTTAAAAAACTAAAAACAGAGCTACCACGCATGCACGTGTGCTAGGTCACTCAGTCAGGTCCTACTTTTTGCGACCCCATGGACTGCAGCCTGCCAGGCTCCTCGGTCCATGGGATTCTCCAGGCAAGAATAGTGGAGTGGGTTGCCATGCCCTTGTCCAGGGGATCTTCCCAGCCCAGGGATTGAACCCACATCCCTTGTGTCTCCTGCCAACAGTACGTGGGTTCTTTACCACTAAGCCAGCTGGGAAGCCCCAGAGCTACCATATGACCCAGTAACCCCACTCCTGGGCATATGTCCAGACAAAATTCTAATTTGAAAAGATACATACACCCCCAATGTTCATAGCAGCACTAACACAATAGCGAAGGCCTGGAAGCAAACTAAATGTCCATGAACAGATGAATGGATAAAGATGTGGTACATATATATGATGGAATATTACTCAAGCATGAAAAAGAATAAAATAATGCCATTTGCAGCAACATAAATGGATATAGAGATATCATACTAAGTGACATAAGTTAGAAAAAGACAAATACCATATGATATCACTTTTATGTGGAATCTAAAGTATGATTCAAATGAACTTATTTATAAAACAGACACACTCACAGACATGGAAAACAAACTTATGGTGACCACAGAGGACAAGAGAAGGGAGGGATCAGTTATGAGTTTGGGATTAACAGATCCACTTTACTATGTATAGACAGCCAATAAGGATCTTCTGTATAGCAGAGGGAATTATATTCAATGTCTTTTAATACTGTGTAATGAAGAATACAGAAAAGAATACGTGTGTATGTGTGTAACTGAGTCACTGCACTGTACGTCTGAAACGAACCCAGCACTCCCCCAGCCCTAGGCCTTGCTGCCCTCCCCCAGCCCTCCCTGCTGAAGACCTGTGTGAGCAGAAGAGAGCCTGCAGGCCAGAGCCCAGCCTCTCCCTCCTCCCAGGCCCGGGGCTCCTGGGCTCAGCTGTGAGGCAACCCGGGCTGGGTCAGGGCCCTGGGTGCAGAGATAGGGGTTGGGTAATGCCCACAGGCCCATCACCTAATCTCTTCTTGCGACACTGTGCAGGGGCCACAGGTGGCCCAGCAGGCCTTAGACACGACGTTCCCCGGGGGCCTGGGGCCTGGTCCTGAAGGCCCCCATCCCCGGGTGACACGGGCACCATCTGTGAATCCTGCACAGAGCAGAACATTGACAGGAGCTCCAAGCCTTCAGAGCATCGCAGCTCCATTGAGAGGCCGCAGCTCAGCATGACCCCAGCCTCCCTGGTCCTCTTCCCTGTGGGCTGATGGGAAGTGGTGCGGATTGGGGGGGTGGAAACTAGTCTACAGAGCAAAGCCCCGAAGACTGGGTGGGAGTGTGTCTCCTCCCTGTCCTGGCGCTGGACGTGGAGACCTGCTGGGGCAAGGCTGGCCCTCCGGGGACCCCTGTGCTTGGCTTGCACACGGCACCTTCTCCCCGGGTCCTGCGAGGTCTCCCCATGTGTGTCTGTGTCCTTCTCCGAAGGACACTGGCCATGTTGATTAGACCGTCCCCCAGTGACTTCTCTAACGACCCCCTCTCCAAATACAGTCACATCCTGAGGAATGGGGGCCGGGGCTTTAACACATGAATGCAGGGGACCCGGGCTCCCTGGGGAATTGGAATAAACACCTCCAGCTCTCCTGAGTCTGGCTGACTTGTCTCAAATGCACGCACCTCCCCACACACAGGGGTCCCTCTGGACCCCAGGCTCTCCTAGAAGACACCTCGCAAGTGGGTCCAGGCAGAGGGGTGCCAGCTCCCAAGGGGCTGGGAACTGGGACCAGGGAGGGGCCCAGGGAAACCCTCACCTCTCATCCTCTGATCCTTTCCCGACCTCAAACCTGAGAACAAACAGGCCCTGAGCCGACCGCCAGGCCCGTCCTGCCCTCAGAGGCTGCGGTCAGGGCAGCACTGAGACCACACACCCCCGGAGATGCCCGGGTCCTCAGCGCTCACGTGGGCGCCCAGCCCGCACACTCAGTGCTGGAACGCTCCTTTGCCCTGGGTCCGGAGCCTCCGTGGGCATCAGTAACTGTGAGTCCTCAGGGTCTGGGAGAGATGTCAGGAGGGTCGTCAGCCCAGGCGCTGGGCTCCAGGCTGGGGAGCAGCCCTGGGTCCCGGGGGTGGCCGGTACCCAGAAGAGCAGGGCCTCACACCCCGCCTCCGATTCAGGACCCCCCTGGGGCGGCGGCCGGTCAGCACCCCTCGCTCCCCTCCCTCCCGCCTCTCTGCCCACCGAGTGTCCCTCCCAACGGGACCCACTCGGGCAGGGGGCCCCGGGCCCTCACTTCTTCCCCTGCCCGGGCCCCCCGCTTCCAACCCCTGCCGGAGGAAGCTGAGTTGAACTGTCCCCTGGTCCTCGGTCCCCACAGGGAGAGGACTGACCTGGCCGCAGCACACAGCCCTGTGCCCACTTCCTGTGTGAGGGGAATAAATGGGGCCCTGGGGGCACCCGGGGCAGAGACGTGGAAGCAGCTTGGAGGAGGCCACCCTCCCGTCCAGACCAGTGGGAGCCTCAGGCTGCCCTTCCCGAAGCTGGTGCTGGGGGTCCAGCTGCCCCTCAAGACCGCCTGCCGATGCTGTGGCTGCTGGTCAAGACCCTCCCCTGCCTGGGGCGCTCCGTGCCTGTGACCCCGGGTGAGTCCGCACCCCACGCAGTGCCCTGAGGGGTCCTGAGGATCCCAGGGCCCGTCTCTGCTCCCAGGGTCAGCCCATCTTGGGGGGGGGGGCCTCCCTGCTTCTGAACAGCTTTGCCAGGGAAGGTCATCGTCTGGGTCCCTGATGGCCCCTTACCTTGCTTCCCAGGCCCCAGCTCAGGACGTGGGCTGGTGGGCACCATGGGGGGCTGCGATGTCTCGGCCAGGAGCTACCCGTGGCAGGTAAGCCTGAGGTTCTACAATAGGACAGTTGGCCGGTGGATACACTTTTGTGGGGGGTCGCTCATTCACCCCCAGTGGGTGCTGACTGCTGCCCACTGTGTTGAATGATGAATATTCTGTGCCCCTGTCTCTGTGGCTGGCTGCAAGGAGGGTGGGGAGCAGAGGGGGCTAGGGGAGGTGTGTGTGGGTGTCCAGGGGCCCCTCCCCAACTCTGGGGGTCCCCAGCCTCCTCTGAGTGGCTCCTGGTCCCTCTCCCCAGGAAAAGCCTGCAGGCTTCTGCCATCAGGGTCCAAGTCGGGCAGCTGAGACTCTATGACCATGACAAGCTGACCAAAGTGTCCAAGATTGTCCAACACCCCGATTACAACCAAATCCTCTCTGCTGAGGGGGGTGCGGACATCGCTCTGCTGAGGCTGCAGGCCCCCGTGAGCCTCTCCCATCACGTCCAGGTGGTCTCCCTCCCGCCTGCCTCGCTGAGGGTCCCCGAGGGGAAGATGTGCTGGGGCAGCGTCACGGTTCACTGTAGGTTTGGGGAAACTTGAGGCGAAGGATGAGGAACTGGGGAGGCTGGGTCTTCAGGGAGAGTGGCTCACCCCACAGACCTTTGGATCTCGGCGGGGGGGGTGTCCTGCGTGGTTCTGGACGGAAACCTTCTGGAACAACCTCAGGGGTGGGCCACTGGCTCTGAGTTCTGGTCAGACTCTGCCCCAGCCGTCCTGGGCTCTGACCCCCTCAGCCTGGGCACCCAAGGTGGTCATCAGGGAGGAGGTCTGGGTCACTGAGCGTGGGCAACCCGCCAAGATCTCAGGGTTCCTCCATGTTGCAGGGGGATGGGCATCTAGAAGTTTTAGAGTCATGTGATCAGACCCCAGATTCATGGCTGTGGGGACACTGAGTCCAAGGCCAGGGGCACTGGGTCTGGACCCCAGGGCCTCCGCAGACCGAGGGGAGCCCCTCCCCAGCACGGAGCTCACCCAGCCTCTCCCCGCAGCGCCCCTGCCCCCGCCCTACCATCTGCAGGAGGTGGAGGTGCCCGTCGTGGGGAATCAGGTTTGTAACCTACACTATCGGAAACTTGCAAACGCCACCAAGCCAATCAAAGATGACATGCTGTGTGCCGGGAGCGAGGGCCAGGACTCCTGCCAGGTGGGACCCCAGACTCACCCTCTAATATGCCCCCAACCCCCTAATATGCCCGCCAACCCCACTGCCTGGGGGAGTGGGAAGTGTTTACTGAGTGGTGTTTTCCCACAGGGTGACTCCGGGGGGCCCTGGTGTGCCTCTGGAAATGCTCCTGGGTCCAGGTGGGAGTTGTCAGCTGGGGCCACAAGTGTGCACTCCCCGACTTCCCTGGGGTGTACACCCGGGTGACCAGCTACATGTCCTGGATCCTCCAGTACGTCCCACTGTCCCCAGGGCCCTAGGCCTGAAGACTCCCAATCTTCTTTGCTCAGGGGCCCCTGGTGGTCCTGGGGAGCAGGCAGGGGCTCCAGAGGGGGCACCGTGTGGAAGGGAGATGCCGGCAGTCAGCTGTCTGTGTCGTGAGCCTCATTAAACTGTGCAGAGCTGCTTCCAGGCTGTGTGTGTGTTTGACCTGACCGGGGTTGGGGTGGGGGATCTCTGGGCGGGCTCCCTGGGCACAATCGGAGGGGAGCAGGGTGGGCCCGCCTTCTGGGGCAGGCGTCCTCGGCTTCTCCTCCTCCCACCACCACCATCTGTTGCCTGCTTCTCTGAGACCCTTGGCCTCAGTCCACACGTCCCTCCCCACCCCTCCCCACCTGACACCCGCACCAGGAGAATGGGGTCCCCATCGGCATCGCTCACGACACCAGCTATTTCTTACGGGATGAGTCCCATGGGCCCCCTTGGACTCTGGGGTTCAGAGGTGCATCCAGGTGACGCTGGAGGAGGAAGGGGCCTGGGGTCTGTGGAGAGAGCCCTGGGGGTGCCCAGCGGGAGGGGTGTCCAGGTCCCTGTCTTCACGCTGCTCAGCCTCCAGCTGACCCTGCAGCCTGGCCCCTCAGGACCCATGTGAAGAGCCAGCCTTTCCTGAACAGAATGAGGTGTCTGTCCAGAGTGGATCCTGCCCCTCTCCCTGTGGGACCCAGGGCTCTGAGGATGAAGTTTGGGGCCCAGTACAGTGTTCGGGGTCCTAATTAGTTTTAACTGGCTTTATCTCAAACTGAACACAACTGACTCCTAGTCCTTAATAACAAACTGGGCAGATAGCTGATCATTTAGACTCTGTGCCGATTGGAGGACCTACACGTTTTTGTAGCAGCAATGACAGGAGCCTGATCGGTGAAATTGGGTCCAAGGTCAATGGAACTAAGTGGTGATCACCCTAGGTGTCAGCAGGACAAGCTGATCTGTATGTCTTGATGACAGGCTGTGGGAATAATAAGTGATCATTCAACTCTTTGACGCTTAAAAAAGTGAACCAACGGTTGGTTGTTAGGTGCTGTAGGATTTACAACCAAATCCTCAAGTGGAACACATTCTGTTGACCCAGGATGGAAGAAGTATTCACTTATTGGGGTCTGGGGAAGTCGTTCCATCTTATACAAGATTGAGCTCCGATCTTATGCTAACTTAACTCTCAGCCTGTTGGTGGCCATCAAACCCACATTGTGCACCTGCTCTAACTATTAAAGAAAAGGGCGCATTGGTCAGAATTAAGGAAAGGAAACACCTCCCTTCCTGGGACGCCAAATGCTGGTGCTCCTTCTGTGATAAGCCTCCCTCCCAGGTGCCAGGCCGGGCACTTGCTGATCTGTTTCCTGTCTCCTGCTGCAAGAGACCCACCCGGTCCTGCCCACTCTGCCGTGGCTGCACCCCCAGCCACCCCTCCTGCCTCAGGGTGACCCTGCGGCCTCCTGTCTGCAGGGTGAGAGGCTCCCAGCAGTTGCAGGGGGTGCCCAGCTGGGGCTCTGGCTGGGCCCGGTGTGACATTCTGGGGACCTAGCACCCTGGAGCACCTAGCAGCAAATCCTGAGTTTCCCCTGACTCTGTCCCCTGGCCTCAACCTAGATCAGCCCAGAGGACCTGACCTCCTCTTCTTCCCAGAGTCGCTGCTTCGGCCCCGCCCTTGACCTTCTATTCTGTGTCAGGGCTCCCCTGACCCTGGAGGAGGCAGCAGGGAGATGCTGGTGTTGGTGGGGGGCAAGGGAGAGGGCCCCAGGCCTCCACCCGACTGAAGGCCACGAGGAGCGACCAGGGCCGGGGCTGGGACTGACAAGGACGGCGTGGCTTCTCCGGGGGAGGTGTCCTGAGCCCTGAGGGCAGAGGGCTGGGCTGGGACCAGTGCCCTCCCTGACGTGGCAGAGAACAGCAGGGATCTCAGCGTAGGCTCTGCCTTGAAGCCACAGCCCCCAGCTCGGTCCGCCTGTCCCAGAATTCACCACATGACACTGTGCGCGGTTCCAAAGGGAGTTTATCCAAGTCAAATGATTTTGACTTGGTGTCACACCCACGCCCGGACACCCATCCACCCACCCCCTTCTCCTGTGAGGCAGGTTCTGTTCTCTGAATTAGCCAGCTGCCACGTGAGTGTGACCCAGGTGTGACATGACTGTCTCTTCTCTGGGGAGATGTTTGCTCCCCTGGGGACCACTCAATGAGGGACTGGCTCCCGCAGGGTCTGTCTCTGGGTGGGAACCAGTCCCAGCTGCCTGTAGGTGAGCAAAGCACCAGGGAGCCGTCTCAACGGAGGCGACGCTTGGACCCCAAGACAGGAGTGGGGGCAGGGTGGGAGCAAGACCACTCGGTGAGCTTTCCTGGGGTGCCCAGAGCAGGTCCCACGGTCCCCCGGAGGAGCTGTGGGCCCTGGCAGACGTGGTCCTCAGCCTGCACCTCCTCTCTCCCCCTTGGCAGGGGTGGGAGGTGGCCGGTCCCAGGGATGGGCCCCTCCCCTTTGCCGTCTTGCCCACTGTCCTCTTGGCTGAAGGGTCACAACGGCAGGTGCGGGCAGGGCAGCAACGGCCGAGGCGCCCAGAGATGAGGGAGGGACGCAGCTCCTGGGCCGGGCGCTCCCGGAAAGTGCCCTCCTCCTCCGGTTTGCTTGGCACCCGGACCAGGCAGACCTTTAAGGTCACGCGTTTCTACCCTGCACGCCTGGGATCCTCCTGAATTTCAGCCTGCCGCAGGGCCCTTGCGGCAGCGGGCAGGGGGGTGAGGGGCACGTTTCTTGTCTACAGCCCGGCCTGGCAGGGAGGGAGCGAAGCGTGTTTCTGGGCTTGTCCAGGATCAATCCTGGCCGCTGCCGGCTTCTGGACCCCGCTTCCCGAAGCCCGTGTCGGATGGCGCCAGGGCAGGAGGAGCTGGAGCTGCTGCCAGCCTTCGGCAGGGGATCTCAGGCAGGCGAGGGGCGCAGGCCCCCACCTTCCCGGCCCGCCCAGGCCTCCTGGGACTGTGGTGCTGTGGCCCCACAGCGGGTACCTGGGACGAAGCGGTCTCTGGGCTGGGGTCTCCAGCACCCATGGTCTTTCTGGCAGGGGGTCGCGAGCAGAGGCGCCCCGGCCCTGGGCAGCACTCTGGGTGGTGGCCCTGGGAGAGGTCGGGGCTGTGCCTGCCCTCCCAGGTGCTGGCGCTCAGTCCCCCTGCCTCCACCCGCAGGGGTGGCTCCGTCTGGTGCTCCTGGTGCCTTCCTTCCTGGGAGACAGAGGTGAGAGCCCAGGCAGGCATCCTGCTGCCCTAGAGCCCAGGCCTCGGCCCTGGGGGCAGGCTGCGTCTCCTCGGGGCTGGGTGTTCCCCAGCAGGGAGGCAGGGCTCCGGCCACACGCATCCCGCTCACTTTGCGGTCCATCCTGGGCCCTCACATCATCTAGCTTTTCTTCCCGGCTCCACCTCCGGGAGATATGTGTGGGGTCACTTCCAAGCCAGCAGTTTTTTTTTTCTTTTTCCAATTTTATTTTTTTTAACACCAAAAAGCATGTTGTATTGGGGTGTAGCCAATTAACAATGTTGTGATAGTTTCAGGTGAACACTGAGGGGACTCAGCCACACATACATGTGCATCCGTCCTTCCCCAAGCCCCCCTTCCAGTCAGGCTGGCACGTAACATTGAGGGGAGTTCCCTGCGCTGTACGGGAGGTCTTTGTTGGTTATCCACTTTAAAGATAGCAGTGTGTGGACTTCCCTGGTGGCACAGTGGAAAAGAACCTGCCTGCCAATGCAGGGGACACAGGTTCAATTCCTGGTCCAGGAAGATTCCACATGCCTCGGAGCAACTAAGACTGGGTGCCACAACTACTGAGCCCGCACTTCAGAGCCTGAGCTCTGCAACAAGAGAAGCCACAACAGTGAGAAGCCTGAGCACCACAACTAGAGAAAGCCCTTGCACAGCAACGAAGATCCAGTGCAACCAGAAATAAATAAAATTCTTTAAAAAAATAAAATAAAAAAATAAAGATAACAGTGTGTATGTGACCTGCCCAAAGTCCTTACCTAGCCCTTCTCCCCCACACCCACCGGTGCTTGAAGGCTGTCACCTGTGCCTGGTGGGTCTGTGTGAGAATCCTCAGGTCTGCTGCTTTTATAACTTTCGAAGTCCTTCCCCGAGGCCGCTCAGCCAGCTCAGGAGCAGACAGAGACGCAGAACACGGTGGAGCCATCCTCACCCCCAGGCCTTCCCTCCGAAACCTCAGGACAGCACCCAGGAGACCCTCCTCTCTTCCCAACAGGGGGACTGAGGCCTCCCCGGTCTCCAGCCTGGGAGCCACTCAGCACCCACGGGGCCACTTGCGTCTGAATTGAGTAAAATTAGGTGAAAAGTTTAGTGACACAAACTGAGGTACCAAGCAGGCCCTTCACCCTGGAAAGTTTCAGAGGGGAGCCACCTCGGGCCCCGCCCTGGGCCCTGTTATTGCAGAGGGGCCACCTGGGGGCTGCTGGGCTGACTGTGATCGTGACCGTGACCGTTCTCACCCACCTCTCGACCAGCGGGCGGCTTCGTCCCAGAGGCCTGCGTCATCGGGGGCCCTGGGGTCGCCCCCTGCAGTGGCTCTGGCAGGTCAGCCTGAGAGATCAGGACCGCCACGTCTGCGGGGGCAGCCTCATCAGCCTCCGGTGGGTGCTGACCGCTGCCCACTGCGTCTGCAGGTGAGTCCCGCTTCCCTCTTGCTGGGGCTGCGCGATGCCTCTGCCCCTGTTACCCCAGGTTCTGTCCCTGGTCAGGGGACTAGATCCACACGCTGCAACTAGGAGCCAGTGCAGCCACATAAACAAAACTGAGTGTATGTATAAAAAAAGAATTCCTGCCCGTGTGAGCTTTTGCACACTGCTCTCTCCTCAGGGGACCCCGTCCTGACCTGTCTCAGGTCAGTGTCCTACCTGCCCGAGGGCTCAGCTCAGCTGTCCTCAAACACTGGGAGGGGGCCATCCGCCACCCCCCGCCCCACAGAGAACAGCCTCCCCAGCTGCACCTGGAGCCCCTGAGCTTCAGCCGGCCGCCTGCCTGCCTGGCTCCTGGCACAGAGCCTGTCTGCTGCCCACTGCCAGCCTCAGCCTCTGCCGCACTGTTATAGCCACGCTTTCCGGGAAACAGACTCACTCAGAAGGACAATGCAGATAGTGAAGTGCAGTTTAAAGTTTTGTTTACTTGTTATATTAAATCAGCTACAAAAGCCGGGCCATTGCCTGATCCAATGCTGATAGGAAATCTAAATCTAGGAACCATTTCCCTAATCAGGCACCGGGATACTTTTGATTTTCTTTTAGTCCAGGTAGGAAAAGCTTTTACCCATCTCAAGAATGCACATACCATGACTAGCAGGTAACTGTAGTGTCGGTGAGGTTTTATTTCAGTGAAGTCCACTCCCAGGTGTTCAAGGGGCAGTGTGCCTTTCAGTTGAATACCCGGAGGTTTTTGTCTGAATATCCAAGAGGCAGCATTAACCTGTGAGCAGGCAGCATGGCCTAGGTGGGTCGCTTGGTGTGTCTGGCTTACCAGAGTGTGTGCCAGCTCCTTTGGTACCAATAATCTGCCACTTGGCAATTCCCACCCTCTCTTTTTAGAATGAAGAAGGAATTCATAGGGCCTGGATTCCATCTCAGGCCTGTCCGTGCTGGCCGTGCTCGGCTGCCTCTCCAGCGGACTCTGAACTCTCTGCTTAGTGCCTGTGGGGACGACAATGGAAGGATAAGACCTCCTCCAGACAGGGGAATCTTGAAGATCACATCTGGGCTACTCATTGCCTAAGAGGAAGCATACCGTAATCACCCTTGTCTCCGGACAGGTCATAAACTTTTTTCGTATCTATCAGGATGTAATCACAGGCTTATCGATTATTAACTGGTTGGAATGTAACTGCGGGCTTATTGACTATTGACTGTTTAGACACGTACACATGGGGTAGGTGGTGGGTTTAGACACGTATGCATGAGGTATCAAAGATTTTCACAAATGCTAGACGGGGTCCTTGGCTAAGAAGAGACTCTGCCTTGGGCCCGCCGGCGTAATAAACTGCACTCCACTATCTGCATTGTCCTTCTGAGTGAGTCTGTTTCCCGGAAAGCGTGGCTATAACAGCACCCCTTGCCTCGATCTCCGCCTGGCCTGGGAACAGTGGGATCCAGTCCTTTCTGCCCCCCGGCAGCAAGGCCCCGCCTCATGCAGGGCTCTGTACAAAGATAACCCCACGGCTGGAGCGGACCCTGGAGTCTTTGTCCCCGCCCAGATGTGGCCAGCCCCGTGGGCGAGGGCTGAGCAGAGAGGGTCTGAATGAAGCCCCCAAGCTCTTGGCCCTCACCCCCAGAAGCCAGTTCTGATGGCGCCGACGCCACCAGACTCTCTGTCCTCACAGCCCATCATGTCCCCCGCTTCCCCCACAGCTCTGTGAGCCGGCAGGACCTGACCATCCGGCTGGGAGCATCTGTCCTGCACACCAGCCCCCCAGGCTGTCTCCGAGGCCGTAATCTGCGTCATCCAACACCCCTCCTTCAGTGGGAACATGCCTGCTGAAGCTGGCTCGGCAGTGCCCTTCTCCCAAACCATCAGTCCCATCCCGCTGGCCTTGGCGGGTTCCTCCTTCCCACTGGGCATCCTCTGCTGGGTGACCAGCTGGGGGGACGTCAGGCAGGATGGTGGGTGAGGGGCGAGGGGCGGGGGCGGAGGGGGCGGCCCCGAGGTGGAGCAGGCCGCGTGCAGGGGTGACGGGTCACTCACAGCCTCTCTGCGTGTCCCTGCCCCCGAGCACCTCGTCCCACCTCCAGCTCACCTCGCTGCCCACTTGGGTCAGGCATCTGCCTCACCATGCAGGGCGGGGCTCACCCCCGAGGAGGGCACGGCCCCACTCCCTGCGGGCCCCTCCTCCATCCCTGATGCCCAGTCTCCTGCAGTGGCCCTGCCGGAGCCCGCAGGCTACAAGAGGTGGACGTACACATTGTCAGCCCGAAGAGCTGCTGCAGGCTCTCCCGCCCAGAGCCCGTCGCTAAGGAGATGCTGTGTGCTGGCCACTTCCAGGGCCAGAAGGGCTTCTGCGAGGTCAGGCCCCCTGTTGGTGCTCCTGCCCCAGTCCTCCACGGGGCCCAGGGAGCCACTGGACCCCTCCGGGCCTGTTTCCTGCTAAGCACAGTGGGGTGAGGAAGCAGAGTCCCATTCACAGGGAGTCTGTGACACGCCTGTTTCGTGCTTAGCCAGGCTCCCCAGGTCCCCTTTTGCCCTAAGTGACCCTGAGAGTCAGGCTGGGTCCTGGACTCAGGGCAGGAGAGACACATCACCATTTTGCTCCACGGGGTGGAGGACTTTGTCTCACCCTCGAGGTGGAATGGTATCTGGTGGAGCCGGATCTCAATGGATGCTTGTTATAAGAATGAATCTGGAGTCAACTTGACAATAAATAGCCAGAGAACTCGGGCTCCGGCTGCCGTAGGGAGGTGAGCGGGTGCTACAAAGACTCAGAGGGTCGGAATCCAGGCTCAAAGAGGCCACGCGACTTGTAAGGGAGGTGGCGTGCATCAGGGGAAGCATCCAGGCTTGGAATAATAATAAAGTGACTGAATCTCAGCGATGCTGTAACCTAGCTGTGTGACCTTTAGCAAGTTGCTTAACCTCTCTGAGCCTCAGAGGCCTCAAAAAAACAAAAAAGAGACAGATAGAGCTGCTCTGCAGGGCTGCCAACAGGACAGATCAAGGATGGAGCCCCCACCTGGCCGCCTGGAGCCCCAGAGAGCTTGCCTGTGTGCCCCCTCCCCAGCCCCGCACCCAGCCCCTCTCGGTCCCTGTGCTCCCCGAAGTCAGCCTCGGCCCGAGCACACCCTGGACCTGTCTGCTCTTCTTGCGTCCTCCAGGGTGACTCTGGAGGCCCCCTGGTCTGCCCGCTCCGGGACCAGCGCTGGGTGCGGGTGGCAGTGGTGAGCTTCAGTGGGGGCTGTGCTGAGCCAGCCGCCCAGGCGTGTGCGCCAGTCTCCGCCTGCCAGCCCTGGATCCGCGCCACGTCCTCCTGCCGAGACACCTGCGCGGGGGCTGACCCCTCCCCGGGGCATGGCCTGCCCTTCTCCCGTCATCTCTTCTGAGTTCCCTGTCTCTGTGAAGCCCTTCCCTTCTCTGCCTCGCTGTCCCGCCTGTCCCTGCCTGTCCCCCTCTCCACCCTGACCCCCACGTGGCCAGCGGACAAGAGACGGCCAGGGCATGCAGGTGGCTTGACTTGTTTAAGGCAAGGAGCTGGGTCAGGAGGGAAGCACAAGGTTGCTGGGCCCTGGGGGTGGCCTCGGGGGCCCTGGAGGCCTGGGAGCCTGCGGGCGGCCAGCACCCTCACGCCAACACCAAATGCTTGGTAGCCTGCTCCTCTGGCCAGTTCATTTGAACTGTCGTGGAGGTGGGGGCTGCAGGACCTCATGTCCTAAGCGGACATCCCCAGGGGGCTCTTGTGCCCCTGGTTTGGGGGTGTCTTTGGCAGGGGAGGGGGCAGGCTGTGGATAGTGTTTGCTCTCAGAGCAGTGGCCTGGGGCTCACCCTGGTCTGGGAAGGTTACGTAACTGGCAGCGTCTATTGTTTAAAAGGCAGGTAATGACTTTTTCATTTTTTTTGAGTCTCTCCGTGAGTCTGGCTCTTCTCTGCACAGGGACCCCTGCAGAGTGAGCCCAAGGCCTCCAGCGTAGGCGCGGCTGGGTGGGAGGGAAGCAGGCCTGCCCCCAATGCCAGTCCTTGCCTTGTTCCACTGCAGGGACTTTCCCACCCAAACCGAATGGCTTGGACCATCCAGGCTGCAGGGTGTGAGCAGTGATGTGACTCCAGGTCACCCACGCCCTAGATCCCTGGTCCAAGTCTCTCTGTCTAGCCACGAGGAGGGAGCAGAAAGCCCAGAGCACCTCCGTCCACGCACCAGGCCCTCAAGTCCTGGCTGGCAGCAAAGGAGGGGGTGGCCCTGAGTGGCTCTTGATACAGACTGGGTCCAGGGAGCCCAACTGGGAAGGCGTTCTCAGGCTCTCTTCCTGCCTGCCTTCTGACCACACCCCGGCCAGGAAGAGGGTCTGAGGGGACTTTCCTCTGTCCGGAGAGGGGCTGGAGCAGGCAGGGCCCCAGCTTCTGGGTGCAGACACGGCCGGAAGGGGCCTGGAGGGGGTCTTGTGGCCCTGGAGTCGCCTGATGGAAACCTGCTTCCTGTCCGAGTCTGAGGCCGCCTGTGTGGAGGACAGGCCCTGCTGCTGCGGCCTGTCCCGGCCTGGGAAGGCCTGTCCCCTCACTGGAGGAGTCCAGGATCATTGTCAAAAGCCTGACAGGACTCCATCCCCCAGCAAACCTAAAACCTGTGGCAGAGAGCCTGGATTCCCGTAGCTGCACAGCTGGCCTGCCCTTGGGGTGCCATCCCTGGAAAAATGCCCTGAGAGCCCACATCTCTGCTGTCTGCTGTGTGGCCTGGGGAGCTCCCTCCTTCTGCAGGGAGGCAGGAAGGACCTGTCACCTCCCTCTGTCCCCATGTGGACACTGTCACGTGGCAGCAAGTGGACGACTCAGCAGGGCTAGGTCAGACCCCAAGCATCTTGGCTGCAAAGAATTTTGTCCCCAAATGGGCAGGGATTAGAGCCAGTGCCAACGCCTCCAGGAAGCCCTCCCTGGTTCCTGCCGGGCACACTGTCTCCCCTCCTTTATCCTCCAGGACCCTAGTCTTTGGGCTTTCTCAGGAGGGTGTCATTTTGAGGCCCAGACTGAGCCCCATGGAGACAGCTCAGGCCCTGTGACTGGTGTCTCTGTGCCCACCCGTCCCTGGGTCCCGTGGGCCCCACCACAGATCAGATTGGCACAGCCCCAGCTACCCGGCCTGGGGAAGCCTCTTCCTAACCGTCCTCTGTCGGGCCAGGGCCTGATGACTGAGCTGATTAGTCCCCTGGGAGGGGCCAGGACTTTCCTGCCCACCTTCCTGCCCCAGCCCCCTGCCCAGCTCCTAAGTGCAGGCTGTGGGTCTTCCGAGATGCTTGAGGTCAGCGGCCCCTTCTTAGGCATGGGGGAGCTGAGACATGGACGTGCTACATTTATGATTAAAAATGATTTGCGACTAAGAGGGAGAATGAGCAGCTTCGGCACCTCCCCCAGTGTGTGGCTTCAAGTCAAAGTCAGAAGTTGAGAGTCTGGCTGCAGACCAGGGCCTGACCTCTTGGGCTCTGCAAGGTGGACCCCAGTGCCCCTCGGCCCCCCAGCCTTGGCGGGGCCGCAGGGCCCGAGGTTGGCAGGGCAGGAAAGGACTGGGAAACGCAAAGGCGGTCTTGCCTCCCTGGTTCTGGAACCTCACCTAATGTGGAAATCAGTCCTAGAGGATTAATGTCAAAGTATGTCCGCATGTGTGAGTGCACACATGTGTGTGCATGCGTGTATCTGTGTGTGCATGTGCAACAGTTCAAATCTTCAATCTGTAAACACAAACACCTTCAACTTTACAAAGCCAACAAAAACAATTTTCAGCAACTGCGAAAGGGTTAATGCAGTCATTTCATCAAAAACCTTAAAATGACGGGAAGAACCTAAGGACTCCAAGCCTCCCTGCCGGGGAAACGCAGAGCTGCGCTAAGGCAAACCCCGCACCCCAGCAATGACATAAATGCAGTCTATAAAGTGAAGCAGCCAAAGGATGCTACTCTTTACAATAATTTAAAATATTGAGTATTGATTATGCCTTTACTCCCTCAACGTAGTATGCGTGTGTGCGTGCTAGGTGGCTCCAGTCGTGTCCGACTTTTTGTAACCCCACGGACTATAGCCCACCAGGCTCCTCTGCCCATGGGATTCTCCAGGCAAGAATACTAGAGTGGGTTGCCATGCCGTCCTCTGGGGATGGGACCTGCGTCTCTTACATTCTGCATCAGCAGGCAGATTCTTTACCACTAGCACCACCTGGCAAGCCCCACAATGTAGTATATGATACATTTTTAAAATATCTTGTGTATCACATATATTATATTATGTATCTTGCATCATGTTTACATTATTACACTTCAATGACTTGATAGGTTAGGTCTCAAACTTGTTTTCAGGGAATGTCTCACATTGTGTCAAGGTGTTGGATTCAAAGAAAACCAGAGCACCACAGCCAGGTGGGTGCCCGGGGGTGGGGGACCCACAGAGATGGTGGCTGCACCCAGTCGGGTCCTGGGGCCCTCCCCTCCCTCAGCGACACCCACAGTCAGAGACAGGCAGGACCCCTTCTGCTCTCCATGCTCTTTAATGAGTGTCAGCAGCCCTGAGCTGGACGGGGAGGGGGCTGGGGCAGGGTGTGCAGGGCAGGGAGGGGTCAGCAGAGAGGGGTCAGCTGGGAGGGGGCTCACTGGGGGTGGGCAGCAGGGAGGGGGCCGGGGAAGGTGCAGGAAGGTCGCCTCCACGGCTGGAAGCAGCGGTGTGGGGACAGAGGGGGCCGGCTCCTCCGCTGACCCAGATGGTGGCCTGGGGACCAGGCTCAGGGCCCCTGGGGGACGAACTGGTGGATCCAGTCCAGGTAGGAGGTGACGCGGGTGTAGATGCCCGGCCGCTTGGGCTTTGCGCAGCCGTCGCCCCAGCTGACCACGCCTGCCTGCAGCCAGGTGCCATTCACCTTGCAGACCAGGGGCCCTCCGGAGTCGCCCTGTGGGTGGTAGGGAGGGGCTCAGTGCGGCTGCGGGGGGCGGTGGGGG